>NW_020955447.1:126660-360999 GCF_003031625.1 Empidonax traillii
ATGCATATGTAATGAGAAAATACAAAAGTTAAATGGGCAAAGGATTATGTGTTTAGGACTCTTAATACTAAAAGGAACAGTAAGAATATGCATTTTTTCCATTGGCTCCCTTCTGTGTCTGTACTAAATCTGCATGTGACCACCTGAGAACCCTGAATAAAATCCACACAAAAAAATTTACTATGAATTTTTTTGTTTGGTTTTGTTTTTGTTTTGCTCATAGTGCTAAATAAGTGTGTTTTCTTTAAACAGTACGCAAACCTCACAGTGTTGCACTGCCATATATTTTTGCTAGTAAGCAGGATGAGGAAGGCATAGTTTGTTGTAAAAAATCAACAATTTCAAATTGTCAATGTCAAAACAAACATTTATAATAAGTTTTCTTTGCAAAAATGAGATTATTTTGCCCTCAAGGTAGCTGAAGGGCAAACTGAAAGCCCTCAGTCTTAATTGGATTTTGAGTATTCAAAACTGACCCACATACAGCCTTATCTATACAAAGGCATCCTCACTGCAGCTAACAGCAGCTCAGCACTGTATGTGTCCAGACTGTCAGAACCAGGAGCTGAGGCTTGTTAGCTCTGGCAGCTGTTTTCAAAATCCAGTGAATTGCTCTTAGCTGGCTTAAGCTGATCTATCAGTGCAAGTAGCTGCATGAACTTGAGGCCTGTGCATTGTCACTACCACTGTGGGTGAAGTGCTAGTAACAGTGGCACCCTTCTTGTATTTTAAAATAAAAATTAAAAAAATTGTAGTGAAGCAGGGCTCAGGTGTCATGGAGAGGCATATGTGAAAGGGTCAAACTACTGAATTTTCCAGTAGAGACATTGTGTTCCTCTTTACTATTTTTCTCTCAGGCAGTGAACTACAGGGAGCATTGGCAGGTTGGTGAGTTGAGGTGACAGCAGTTAATTGATTTTCAAAATAGGTCTCTCTCTAAAATAACTAAGCATCCTTACACAGATTTTAAGGGTGCTGGTGCACAAGAATTGTTCGACCTTGCCTTGTTGTTAAAGCAGGAGTGTCTATCCTTGCAGATCCTTTGCAGAGAAACTGGATACTCGGTATCAGGGAGGAACAGAAGTCAGTTGCCTTAATGTGATATTGCACACCTTAAATCACTGGTAACGCCGCCAGAAAAAGCAAGGAACTAACCAAATCTTTTAATGGCATATGAGAACTGCAATATGAACACACACTGGCACAACAGTTTAAGCTGACGTTCAGTTACACAGCACAAACAAAATCTTTCCAGCACACCACTGAAGAAAGAGATTTTGCTTCCAAATGCTTATCAGTGGAATACTTCAAGAATTCACTTTATAAAATAGATAAAATGCATTTAACTGTCATCAACACTGAAGTCTATTTACCCTATGACAACAGAGCTGGTACCTCCAAGGTGTTACAGATAGTCTTAGTTCAAGCTGCCTTTAATTTGGTTATCAAAATATTTTTCTCACAGAAAATTATTGGGTTCCACATGGAAAATCCACAAGCCTATCCCTATTTTCTGGCAGGAAAATAGAAAGTAATGTAATTAATACAACTTTTATATATTAAAGTAAATTTTACAAGCCTTCAGCAAATATTTACACACATAGAGAAAGCAAATACAGGATGCAACCATAACCTTTATATGGCTAAAGTGAAAATCAAAGATGAGAATCTAAAAAAATTACTTCAAGTTTACAATTCATAACTGAAAGCCTGAAATGGAAAAAATACCTTGAAGACTTAGGCGTCTTGTGATAACTACAGTTATTCCGTAGAACAGGTAGAAAAGTAGAAAGACTTCCAAAGAGAATTAGGTGGAAAAGAAAGGAATAAACTTCTGATGATACTTTAGTAGCAGCAAGAAAAATAAAGCAAAAGACTAGATGACAAGAATTTAGGAAGAAAAAAAAAAAAAAAACCAAAACAAAAACGAGTGACAAAACATCTAGAGACAAATAGATTTAAAGGGCAAATGAGTTCTAAAGGAGACTAAACAGCCAGTGGATGTCTTTTAAATCAGCCCTCCTGTCCAACACACAATTAGAAAAATTCCCAATAAGTAACAAGTACAAGGAAAAAGTAACAATCAAAATATGCTTATATTGTCTTTAATAACTGAGCAAGCGTAAATGATGGACAAGATTTGTCAATATAAATCGTCTGGCAGTCTGACATTGATTAAAAAATTTCAAAGTGTCAAAAATGACAAAAGTGAGTAAATACAAAAAGGAAAAATTGGTTAGAGATTATTTGCTAAAGAAGGGGCAAATAAGCCTTTAGTCATCTCATGCTTATAAGAACATGGAAAGTATAAAAGACACCAATGGAACAGAAGAAAGACATAGAGCAAGCATTTCAGATAATGGTAGCATTATCTGAATCAACATCTAAGAAAACCCTGTATTATTCTCCACACCAGGGAGCAGGGGAAATAAGAATCAAGAGCAATTTCCTTCTGCAACCTGTCAAGAAAAGCAAGCATGTTTCTGGACCAGAAAGCACCAAGCAGATTTTAAACCAGCAGTGTCAAGTGGCTGTTCTCGTTTTATACAGCTAATATAAAGTGACAAGCACCATTCACAAAAGTATTAGAGATTTTCAAAAAGCTTGTGATAGCAATTGTGCTGTCAGAAAGTCCAGTTGTTTGCAATCAGAACTGCAGTAAGACCAGAATGTATAATACCCCTGTTACTGTTAATACTGGTTGTGACTGGGGTGCAACAAAATTAGCTGCAGCGAGCAACTGAGAAGTTTCATGAACAAAAGGTGTATTTGGCCGATTTTCATTTAATTTCCCAAGTAGAAGAAAGAGACCTGTTATTACAAGACAAAGCAAAACATAATGGTCACTTTATTGACAGGGAAGCCAAAACCCATGCCAATTAATTATTTCAAACCAGCCCCACAGCAGATAGAGGAATATCAAGAAATTAGTATCATTTTACCTTCTAGGAAGAAGACTAGATGATAATGATGATGATTAAACTCTCCCACAATGCAAGTAATGGAAACCAAGATCAGAAGGAGGCTTTTATAAATTTGTAAAGGTTTGGGGAGAGGGATAAAAGAAGAAGCATAAATGAAAAATTATATAAAATACAAAATTTTCAGTCATGTTATTAGATCTGTTCTCCCTGTCCAGTGCAGAGTCACAGAGCTCTACTCTACAACTGCCCAAAAGATGGACTTATTTTAACAACCCCACGGGAGAACTCCAGAATCTCTTGGATAGAAACACAGTGTCAGGTATCATAGACTGAGCACGTGGACTTAAAATATTAAAGCCTAACAAGGAGGAAGTGACAGATGATATTAACACATGCTTTAAGAATGTCAAGTGACAACCTGAAGTATGAACGAAGGTGCAGAGGAGAGCTAGAACTGTAACACAGAATGAAAAGTGCCTCTCCAGTTAATTGACACAAAGAGAAAATTATGGGCCCTGTGACACTAAGGAATCTGTCTCATCTCCTGACTGACTGTCCCTAAGGTGCAAAAGTAGAAACAACTTGCATCCAAAACTTCAAAACATCTCAAATGAGGACACTGACACCCAAGCACAAGACAGCTCAGAGTGAAAATAATAGTTTACCTTACTACTGAACATCAATCTAACCACTCTAGTGGATCTAGGCATCACTTGAGTGCTTTCTGTTATTGAACATCAGATAGACCAGTTAAGCCGAACAAGGATTCTTCAGTAATGTTTGTCTCCGAATGCCAGAAAGAAATCTATTGCTAAGAAATAATAAGGGGTGTTGCAGAAGGAGCATTCTACTATTTCCTCTGTTGTAGTCAGAAGGCTGCTCCAGTCAAGTCTGGCACAGCATCACAGGTTTGCTTAGATGAGAGAAACAGAGCACATTTTGGGATGATTCACTGGTGCCAGGCAACACAATAGAATTTTCACTGAAAAAAATTAATGAGGAGCCTATAGAGCCAAGAGAGTTTGCAGTTAAGGACAGCAACCATTTTAACTTGCGGATTTAATATGCAACACATTATGAGAGAAACTTAAATAAGTCTCAACATATCCATTCCCTCATAAAAATTATGGAGCCAAACTACTTGTAGACAACCAAAGCAGGCAACAGAACAGATCAGCTTTATAGACACATTCAGCACTTTAAAGTATTGGACTGTCAAAGAGCACTTTCACATGAGCAGCATTACATAATCTACTAAATTCCCACACCAGCAATTAATTGCAGGAGCACTTATCCTCTTATTTATAAGGCACAACAGATTGTCTCGGTGCAAACAGTATGCCTTTAGAGAGGGCAAATAGACTTTCTGTGAGGCTATGTTCTGTCAAATACTGTAAGGAGTTAATACATTTTGGAGCCCTAATTGTTACTGGGTGTGTTGTACACAGTCCCAGTCTATTTTGGAGAGGAGTTCTCCATTCATTCCAAAGAACAAATACAGTCACAAGCTACTCCACGATGTCTCGCCAATACTCTTCACTGATCCATCCTGGTGGGCAGAGAACATCTGGAAGGGAACAGCCTGTATCACAAGTGTCTGGGACCTGTCTGCAGAGAGTGCCAGCAGGCTTGCAGGCAGACACCACGTACTGTGCAAGGAGGAAGCTTGTCATATCCTCTGAAAGGCAAGATAGGTTGCAACATTTCCTAGATATTTGAGTTTTGTTTTCCCAGAGGAACGGCTGTTAAGTATGTAGAATCTATTATAAACACTAAGGCTTTTCCATAACTCTGATTTCAGGAGAAAGAAAAACACGCGAGCACTAGGAGAAGTCAAAATACAAACACGGGCCAATGCAAACATAATGTTACCCATTGTCTACTTTTCCTATCAGCAACAAGAGTAATTTTTACTATGTGTTATTGCAAAACATAATATTAACAAATTAACAATTTCAAGAATCATTACTATTTTTTTTTTTTTTAAGTTCTTGAATTTCTTGTGCTGTTATTCTTAATAGAGCTATGGAAGAAGAAACTCTTCTGCTGAAAAAAAAAATGTATGGACCTCTTTTTCTCATTTCTTCATCCAGAGAAACCCCAAACCAGCTAAAAATTCTTATGAAAATCTAGACAAGTTTTCTCTGAAACAACCCACAATCCAGCCAGTTACAGCCCCAGTGGAAATCTGAGGTGCCATACTTTAAATCCCAGAACAGGCTAAGTCATATCAGGAAGGAGTGGATCTCCTACAGACTAGGTAAGTGCACTAATTACCAGCTTCTTTGCTATTCTCAGGTGAGCTGCTCTCAATTATTCTACTGGAGTAACCTCATCTTGTATAACTAATTACACATTCACAGGGCTAACTAGGCTGTTTTTCTAAGCCCACTGGTTATGGGACTCATCTCAAGTTGTGAAAGATCCAGATTCAATTAGTATTTTAATTACTTACATAAAGCAGAACTACTTTCACAAGAGAGACCAAAATCGTAACGTCCCAAAAATTGCCTCAAGGTTAAGACATTCATATAAAACACAAGTGACAATTTCAAGTTCTCAACCTGAACTACATTCATAGGACTTAAATATGTGACACTGCGTGTGTGCTCTGCCAGGGTAGGTGCTCTCATCTGGGTGCCAGAAACTTCCTCTGTTTAGAAGTGATAAACTCTGATGTTGAGAGACTATCCTAGATGTAGCCATAACTGTAAAAATATACATACAGATATGCACACAGGTGTGCATACACATATGAACAATAGCATCCTCTAAATTCTTTTTTACTCTGGAATGAAGAATAAGAAGAATATTCTTTTAAATGGAAACAACAGAAGCAACAAATATCCCGATAGAGAACAATTACTTCAGACACAAAAGCCTCATCTACAGTGGATATTTTGCAACTTGGATTATATAGGCCGTGAAAACAGTTCTTTCTATAGGATAATGGAAGAGGAATCTGGAACTTCTATTCCTTTAAATCCCTAGTTTCTCAATAAATATTTGATGTGTGAAAATGTAAATTAATTTATTTAAAATATAGCCATGTATATAAATTATGTGCATGAGTATTAAGTCAAGAGATGCACATTACATATGGTGTTCTCAGCCTGTGAAAGTGTGTAACACTACATGGTTATTCACAGCTTATACGACTCGCTCCTCATAGAGCATATACAGATAGTTCAAGGTTCCCTAGTCTATGACCACCTTAATAAATGGAATAAGTGTAACTTAGCAACTTTTTAGCCTGCAAATTTTCAGAATGTGAATATGATTCAATTTGTTGTTAATATTTTAGAATGTTCCCTTAGGAAAATAAAAATCAAACCTTTTGTTTCCAGAGTTTATATTTCAAAATGTTGACATTCTAAAACATAATATTTCATTGTCAATGCCTTATATGAACATTTCTGAAGGCTTGAGTCCTTTGGGGACACAAGCAATTACTGAAGCTTTGGAACTTCCCTAGAGCTGCATTTGGCAACTTCAGTAATTTCTCAGAGGGGAATTACTTTGGACATCTTGTGTTAATTTAATCAGTTCTGTGGAGCTCAACATTTTCAGTCCAAACTTCTTTAAAAAAATTGCCACTCAATGGCATGTAGAGCTGCCTCTGCTCCTAAGGAATCTATAAATGGAAGTGGCATTGGTACTCATGACTCATATACGTTGGCAGCACTGTGTGGGCAATTCAGCACAGTATGTTCCCATCCCTGATCTACCTGGCTGGAACCTGTTTTGACTTCAACTCATCTCCTTCTCTATAAAATTCATATTTGCATTCTGCCTCATAACAAAAGAAAGAAATAAAAGCTCTCAAATAATATGGATTTATATATGCAGATTATCAATATTTTATCTTTACTGAAACTTTGTAAATGTAATAATAAAGAATGTTTCCCTCACTCAGAGTCCATGAGGTTTTATGAGTTATCTGGTATGGTCATGACATTGCTGGATTTGATAGCCACAATGCAAATTCAGAAACTACTTGTCTGATCCTCTCAAAGATTTGCCCATTCCTACAGAAGTAGTTTTCAAATACTATTTTATTAAATAAAAAATTATATATTGTAGAATTTTATGTCCTCCCTTTTAGTTTCATGTCTGGTTCTCCACTTCACCCTCTTTTTCTAATTCACTGAGCAAGTAACTTTATCAATATTTTTGCTATCCTCCATTACCTGTCCCTTATTCAGTGGCAAGTAATCTTGGCCAAGTGAGACTCATTCAAGAAGGTAAGACAGCTGTTTTGAATTGCTTTTAGTTGGTGTGCATTTTTAATTATTTGTGTTAGTAGTTCATCATTCTGCAGTTGGAGCTACAGGTGTTCATATTTATCCCAGAACAAGAAAAAAAAAGAAATAATCGACATTATTTGGGTTCCTGAAATATTGAAACTGTGGTGAGCAGTTCTCAGACTTTAATGAGGTCCCTCCTTCCTTTCAAGTTGTCTCAGCAGTCACAGAGTAATTCCCATTCCTGATTCTGTTCCTCTGTTGCTACAGATTTGCTGTCATTTGCAATCATCCTCGTTCTGCACAGCTCTTTGGCAATCCCTCATAAATCCCTGTGAAGGACCACAAGGCAAATGGTTTTACTTGAACATCAGCAGAACCTTTGCAAAAGACTCTTTTGGGGAGGGAGCTGTGAAAACCTCTGCAAAGAAAACCCTCAAATACAGTCTGCCAATCAAAACATCTACTCCCTGGCATGCCAACACAGACAAGTGGGTAAGTAGAGAGGAGATATCTGAGACTGAGTTTTGAACCCAATGAGCAGACACCACCCACCTTGAAGAGCATGGATTGTGGTGAGTTATGAACAGGGACTCCACAAGGTGTCCATTTGGGGTTTTTTTGGCTAAATAATTACAATATGCTCAAAAAAGCAATCTAGTCAAAATTTGGTAATTTGAAAATCAATTGGAAAGACTAACCCAAAATATGAGCAATAAATCCACATTTTTCTGTAGTATAGGAAAAGTCTAACAAGAATATTGAAAAGAAGACAAACCTGCATTGTGCTATTGAAGACTGCTGAGATGCAATACCAAAACTAAGGGACAAAAATATTTTCCTTGCAGAAGGGACTTTGGCAGTTCCAGGCCTGGAGCCTGTTTTGCTAAAAATTTTGTACTCTCTCTTTTCCGAGTAAAGGAAATCAAGGAGTTCATAGGGGTTACTTTGGCACTAACTAAGAAAACACATAGTAATCTTCACCACCTCCCATACTATTGTATTCTGGATTTTTTTTCTTCTTTCTTCTCAAGTACAATCTCAGGCATAGAATGAAATTGAACAGAGGTACTTTGCCATGATTTAAAAACAATCTTCCTTCCAGCCCTGGAAAATCTTCATCCAGATACCTTCAAACAAGTTACCACAGTCAAATTCCACTAGGAATACAGAAAATGACAAAGAAAGGAAGAAAGAAAAAACCCTGAAGAAATGGTAACAAGTACAAAAAATATCACCTTTCACCAAAGACAGAAAATTGAGAAAGAGAGGGGCTGTGGTTTAATTGAGAAGACAGAGCTCTAAGGCATACGGGTCTCTGGAGAAATAAGAGACATCCTATTCAATGATGTTCCAACTGTTCCAGGAAAGGCAGTTGATAATAATTTCCAACTCTGAAGACCCAGACCCATCTTCAACCTCAAGGGAGCAAAACTGCTGAAATTGAAGTTCACTGTGAGTTAAACACCGCACCAAATTTAGTAGGCTGCTTGCTCCATCCACTTCTACAGATCCTGACATGTGCAAGGATGTGGCTTTGGTTGTCAGGATAAGTGTTTGAGACAAATAAGCTGGTGGGAGACTGGTTAAGTGGTATATTCAGAATACACAAGGTGTGAAAGACTGCCAAAGGCATTTGATCCTACTGCTTAACACTTGCCCAGCCTTTCCAGCAGCCCTGTACCCTCTTGTACCAACAGTTGCTAAAAGATGCTCTCCCATACTCCTTCTTATATTCATCAAATCCACAGAAAGACTGCATGAAGAAACAATGAGTAAGTACTTGTGTCAAAAAGGAAGAATCACCACTACCTAGTACCTCTTTTAAATAGAGGAAAAATAGGTTATTGGCAGGAATCAGATTCTCAGGGTGTTTGAAACACCTTGCCCTTTCATTATTGATTTGCAAAAGTAGTCTGCTACTTGCTGACCAAATGCAATAAGTTACTTTTGCTCTCATACACACTCCAGCTTCCAAGGACAACTTATCTCACATCTTCGGTTATACTGAAGCCTTTAAATAAGAGGTTGAATTGGAGCAGATGGTGTAAGGGGAAGAGGAAAGGAAGGCAAGAAATATCTCTTAGCCCCAGACTAAACTGTGATAAAGGTTTCTATCCACAGTACAACAATATTTGCCTCAAGAAAGCAGTTTATTCAGCTGCTCAGGAAAATGGCTCAATACATTCTGAAAATGCATTTTCTAATGACATTCGTGAGTCAGAAATGCCACATGCCACTGAGACACTGAATGACTGAAGAGATTCTGTTAGGTGGTGTGCTCTAATTATTAGCATTTCTCTACTACTGGCAATCAAAAATAAACACCTAGGAGGAAGACTCCTCCAGCTGTACAGATTAGTCTGAGTAAAACTAGGCTGTTTCTATGGGCAGGCCTTTTCCTCAGAATGCCTAAATTCAACCTGCTGCTCTGCCTCAGACCCCCCTGTAAACCATCAGGAAGTCACTTGCATATGGTCATGTGGGCTGATTCCAACAGCTTACACCCTTCACCCCACAGATCTTCATGAAACAAACCACTGTAAGTCTTTGTAAGTCAGAAGAAAATGAACTGGCAGTCCTAATGGTTCACCCAATGAGGGCTTGACTGTGGCACCAAGGTAAACAGCCCCTGTTCTTGGGGGAAAGAACTGAAGCATTTATTCTTGAGCTCTGCCGTGCAAACACCTTTGACAAGAACACCTTCAGCAACATCCAAAACCATTCTGGGACATGGGACAACACTAAGATATCTTTCCTAGTACCAGTCCTCTTGCATTTTTTGTGAAGAGATTTGTCAGAGTTTAAGAAATGGGATCACAGATCAAATGCTATCTGCTTGGACCCTTTACCATGTTTATCTCAGCACCATAAAAGACTAAGAAAGTTAAAGGTTTTGATGTAGTTGCTAGGATTAGTTTAGATTTTGTGCATATTACATGTTTAATTCAGCCAGCAGAATCAAGATTTTTTGCACCCTAGTCTTCAAAGCTGAAAAAGCATAAAAAGCATCACGGCAACAGGTCAGATGTGATTCAAAGCAAAATACAACAGATATTGAAAACAGCATGGCATCACCACACTATCAACTTCTGTCCTGTCTCCATATTAAAAGCTTAGTATAACACAGCTTACAACACTGAGCAGTCACCAGACTCTTATTGTAAAGATATGATGTTAAAAATGGCCTCAAAGTGTCTCCATTGTGTATTACATAAGTTGACATGTATTATTCATGAGTCATCTCTGCCATACATCCATACTGATTTTTGGGTTGTTTGTTTGTTTGTTTGTTTTTCCTAACTATAATTCCTGTATTACTCTAAGTTTTTCTCAGGCAAAATATACAAATTAAATAGTTAGGGAAGAAAATGCTGAAGGCGGGTCTACAGCACTGTTTAGCATTGGGAATGATGCTTCTTCTATGTGAGCCCCTTTTAATTTTAGCAAACACTGCCATGGGAAGTTTCCCTCCAAACAGTCATCTTCCTGCCACAGGACTTTTGTAGGAAACTTTTAACTGAAACAGTTCAGCTCATTTATGGTTTTTTTTTCCCAGACTACTTTCATTTTCATATCCAGGCAATAGTTTCCCTATCTTCAAGCAGCAAAACAGCCCCATTTATCTCATAACTGTGTTATTGCTAAAACATCCCAGATTCTAACTGCACAGTATATAAAAGCACCTGAAAGAAATGAACAACATGGCCTTCAGAGCAGATAAGTGAAATGTGTGGTATGTTCAGTCCTTCAACCATGGATGAAGAGAGGATGAAGAAAAACAATGTATACCAATTAACTGAACACTTTAAGTTCTGATCAATGAGTCACTTCCAAAAAAAGTGTTTATTTTACTCTGTAATTAAATGCAGTATCAGACCACATAGACACAAGTATTCAAAAAATCACAAGTTTGTCTTTTTAACCCTAATCTTTTGAATGTTTTGGCTTAGAACAATAAAATTACTTCCTCCTGTGCTATTTTGTAATTCAAATGGAATTTGACAACACTTTAAATTGTCTTTTTTTTATTTCTGAGTTCATTTGAAGTTAATCTTAGTGCAGCTGAAAGCAGGGGCAGAATATTTCCAAGCACATTTTGCTGGGACCATTTAATTTTGGGGACATTTTTCTCAGCTATTATTTTTGTAATGTTGGTGGCTCTGACTCTGACTTACCTGGACTGTGGAAGGAGCCAGGTTCTTATCTGATGCTCGCTCTGCATCAAGTGCTTCTCCACCCAAGGGCTTTTGATAAATATTTCTATATGCCTCTGCCTCCTTCCACTGTAGGTCAAAACAGACTGATAAAACCTCTATATGCAGGCAAAACCAAGAATACTTATTTCTGGTGAAACTCACTGCAAAAACCTGTCTGCCTGTGCTCCCTCTCCTGTGCAGATAACTCAGTTGCTCTGATGGAGAGGTGGTTATGGCATGCACAAGGTCTCTTTACACACTGCAAGTTACATCTGCTCAGGGCAGACCTTCTCAAGGCTTCAGTAGCCTTGTTCTCACTAAGTCTTTCAGTGTTGTTTCATCCTTTTATCATTTCATTAAATCCCCAATAGTTGAGTTTCAAAGATCAGGCTGAACATAAATTACTATGAAAGGCCAAAATCAAAAGACACTGAAGATATATTTCACAAACTGGGAATCTGGCAATTAAAGTCTACCAATCCTTTCTTACTACAGCAGAGTTCTGGGAAGAAATATGTTACAAATGGCTTTTGGCTGCCTGCCAAAGCCTCAGTCATTCTGACATATGTACAGCAAGACAACTGCTGACTTAAGTGCCAACATAACATATCCATGATTTTCCAAGTCACTCTTAAACAGTAAGGTTATTGGCCAGAAGGTTTATTTTACATTCTGTAAGTAAAATGAAAAACAAAAATATATAGGGTAAAAAAGTTCAGGTCAACAGAAGCCCTTCAAGAGAAGAGTTCATTAGGGAAGGTCTTAGTGGGACGAGACTGCCTTTCTCCCCCGTACGCTTCTCAACAACCAGACAACAACCCTCTCTCTGACATGAGGGATTTACTGAGCATTCACAAAAAATTGACAGCACCCAGATGTGCTGCACTGGTTGTAACTCAGGTGGGGTACACAAGTTTTGCCTGTCTCTATGGTTGGGCATCTCAATACCAAGACATTGTAGGAGCTTCCCTCACTACAGCTGCTCCACGCTTCACAGGAATCAACCTCAAGATGCTGTAAACACAATTAACTGGTTAATCTCTCACCAGTTTACACACTTAAAGGATCGAAGTATATTATGATGTTGCAAAAATAATTCATAGAGAGCATTTTTACTGCATCCTTTAAATTTGTATCTGGATTAGTAGCTCCTACTTTGAGATAATGATTAAAGTTCCAAGACCTTAAAATCCAGAAAAAAAGATACACTGATCACTCCCAAAGGTTTTGACAGCACTTTCATAATTCTAAAGGATGCTGCACAGCTTAATTATGGCTTTTGAAGCTCTTTGCCTTCAAAGAAATCATATAACGCCTAATTATAATTAGGACAAATACCACTAGAAACAAAGAATAAAAAGCAGAAGACAAGATAAAACCAATACAGTTAAAATCCAGATTAGATTACAATTCAAGATAATTTTAAAAGAAAATATAAATCTCATATCAGTTCTGTGGGAATTTGTTTTACATTGAGCTAGAAAGATAAAAACAAAGTAAAATTTAGGAGAAAATTCAGTTCTGAGTTTAAGTCAACCAACTTCAGTGGTGTTGCACCAGGGTAATATTTGTCTCAGAACATTAATTGAAGCACTCAAAGGTTGAGATTGCCTAGACATTTAAAAGGCATGTGAATGTAATTCAAATTGAATAATTTGAAAGTCTGACTCTGTAAGACTTTCTGGGGAATAGGGAAAACACTATGGGTTACATTCTGCTGCCTCTGAAACAATTTTATTCTACATGGACACTACTATTTCTTGTTTCTCCTTATTTAAGGAGAATCAGGCTCCAAGTTTCTTGCCATCTGGTCTGAGACCTCCAAGTAGCTGGCTACTGCTCCCTGAAAAAATTGAAACACAGTAAAAGGCCACTGGCATGTTAACTGGGGGACTAAAACAGACTGCAATGACAAAACTGAACTGAAACAAATGATAGCTAATGAGGCATTGTTATTCACATCCTAGGTGGCTTTGCTTCATCAAATGCTTGCACAGTCAGGACAGATGTTTATTCAGGGCTTTGCAAAAACTTCACTTCCTTCAGCCATCCAAGTTGAGAAACAGGTGAGTATCTTTTCCCAATAAAAGACACACTTCAGCTTGTAAGATCATATGAATTAAAACCCAGTCATAATGTTATAAAACTCCTCCCTTACACCCACAAGATATACTTATTTCTGTACTCTTTAATTATTCACTTACAGTACAGTATATTGGTAAATGGCCATAATCAGTAAAAGTTTTTAATTAAGAATCACAATATTTTCCTATTGATAGCTTTTCAATGTCAACTACATATGCTAAGATAGTCTTTGTCTAAATTCCTCCAAGATACAATGGGAGGTTGTAGAAATCTTTAAAGACAGCTGTTTTTCTTATCTTTTTTTTGCAGGGAAAAAAACCTTGTATATTCAGCATTTTTTTCCTGAAAAGCACTTCAGTCAACTACCTAACTCTCATTCATAGCAATCACGACTGACTTGTACACTCCTCAGCACCAATTTTTCAGCTCACTGTAGCTACCCTCTTTTTCTCTTCTGCATACCAAAAAGGTCACGTAAATACCTGTAGAGACTGAGTGAATGTAAGGGCTTCTTTATCAACCCGTAGAATAGCACATAGGTCGAAAAGAACTTGAATTCTCCTAACTGGAAATACTATTTCAAGAGCACTCCTTCTTTATGAAAATGGAGTTTCCATACTAAGCCTGGTAAATAGGATTGTTAGGCTGAGCTGCTCCCCCAGTCAAACAGGTTCATTTCGTGATCTCTAGTTTAAACTATCATTTTACTAGACTAAGTGTGCAAAGTGAAAGATGCGACACCAACAGCTCCATCCCTAAGAGGCAGGCAGACCTCCTTTGACATTAACATTACACAGCATGTGCACATTAGGCTGAAAGGCAGGACAGCAGCTATTCATCGAGACTGCTTGTCCCTACCACCACTCACATCCACCTGGTGGCAGCATCTAGCCCTGGCACTCTGTGATTATTATACAATTTATCTTGTAAAAGCACCTCAAAGGCAAAAGGAACAGATATGTCAACGACATAAATAGAATTATAGAAGGAAACAAGTTATTCCCCAGAAGGAAATAAAAACCTTTATGGGTTGGGAAAAAAAAAAATTTCTAAATCTTATCATCTCTTTCTGCTGTCAAATTCATGCTGTATCATACACAGCACAGGTACACTGTCAGGACTTCAAAGGAAATGATGAATGTAAGAAGCCACACAGTTAAACTGCAGCTTGTTTCCTGCAGGGTGAAGATCTGTCTTCCCTGTTGCTTGATTTGAAAGGAAACAAATAGCACAAACCATAGCACTTTTCTTGGGATGTAATTGCATAAGCTTTAGGCATCAGTTGCAGTACTGTTGTCAATGCTTACTTTCAGATTTTCTTGGCCTAATTTCATTTGTGTTTTCCTTTCTTACCCTTCCATTAAAAAGCTAAAGTGCACTTTCTTCCTTTCCCTTTGTGCTAGAAAGGAGCCTGACAGGCGCTTTACACTGTCACATAAACATTATCTCTATAATTAGTTATTAAAGGGGTTAATTTAAACAGTTTTAACTAAGGACTAAAAATGCTTGAAAAACACAAAGATTATTATAGAACTAGGAGGAAAATCACTGCCTATAATAATGCCTATAAACACAGATGATTAAACATCAATACTTTTATTAATAATACAGACTAAGTATTTATAGCATTCAAAAGTATCATTAAGAGATTTAAAAGTTGTCTGAGACATTAAACCACAGCTAATGCAGGAAAACTGAAATAGTATTTAGTATGTATTATTTTCCTACTAATTTCAGTATCTCAGACTAAAGTACAAGTAATGGGCATAAACAGTGAATGAAAAGGCATATTGCTTTCTTGTTAAAGACATTTCATTAGGTAAAATTAAAAAAGAGAAGAAAAGGATGTTGAGCGTAAATATTCTATTTCTTGCTAGTCCTTATGAATCTACAGTAAGTCTGAAGAGAGAGCACTCATCTGTTGGTTGAGATATGTGATTACAAATGCAGAACTGGTCACCCTGGAAATTCTCTAGCACAAGTATTTTGCCTGCAATTCTTCAAATAATTTTGATTCTTGAAGACAAACTTTTAGTAGCAATTAGCATAATATTCTAATGTAATAGATACTCTGGAAGCACTTCAGTCATGCCAATAGCTTAACTAAATCCATCTAAGTAGAAGCATCCCATAGTTCCTGCAAAGAGATTGTTATATTTGTTCTTGTGTTGCACAGTTGACTATACACCCAAATTTCATCCACTAGTAAAACTGTTCCCCACTTCATATGCACTATTTAACCCCAATATCACAAGATCTTTTTATAATCTTTGACATGCACATTTAACACTCTACAATATTAAAAATTTTGTACCCGACAAGCAGTTGAAAGGGTTCTTTGCATCTTTCTCCTGAATTTTTTCTAACCAGTTACAGACATAAATCTTCATCCTGTAGAGAATTTTCTTTTCTCAGCAAGTTCTCTGCTAAAGGAAGACACTATAATATAATTCTTGAGCATTGGATCAGCAAAAGGACAGCTGGGCATGAAATGCATCTTCCCCCCCCTGCACCTAACCTACTCATTTCAGGCTTAAACAAGGGAAGGAGTACTCCTAGTCATCCAGAAGAAAAAAGAAAGCCAATGAAACACCTATCCTTGCTCTTTTCCTGTATAGTATTGGTCAAGCTACGTATGCTGTCCTAGCTATAGAATCTTCTGGAAGGTGAAAAGAGTGTAATTTTCCAAACCTAGACAGATACTAGTACAACACAACTGCATTTCTCATTCTGGCCTCCAACTACCACAGGAGTATATATATGGCCAGTCTTCGCGAACGAAGATCCGGGGAAGGTCTTTACACCTTCCAGCCTGCGCATTGGATTTTTTAGGTGAGACACAGTGTGCGTGGAACTGAGCCCACCCTTTAATCCTGAGGTTCATCTGCCGGGGCCAAGCGAGCTTGGACGGTGGCAGCGAGGTCCTCAGGACGTAGATGGATTGCCTTACAGGGCTAACGAGCTCCATCTGCCCAGGGAGTGGCCCCAACCGGGAATCGAACCCGGGCCTCGGCGGTGACAGCGCCGCGTCCTTAACCACTAGACAGGAGTACACTGATGCTTAAATACATTTATACATATAACCCATTCAAAAATTTCTGGGTGACAAAAGCAAGGAAAGTGCTAAGATGAGCTATCATAAAAAGAAGTAGAAACATACTGTAAGAATCCACTTCCCTCAGTAGGTAACTAAATTTATTTATGGACACAAGGATAAATCAAAAAATCAATGCAAAAGTCAGGTTTTGCTCTTATGAACTTGTAAGTGACCAGACAGATAGGAAGGGGCAGAGCAACTGCAGACCTACACACCCAAGTGTCTCCATGGCTTGTTCTAGTACTTGGCACACACCACACGTGGTACCAGCTTGCAAGGAGGTCCCTTGTGGTAACCCTTCCTAGAGACAAAAGAGGCAATACCCAATATAGAGGAAAGTTGCAAAGAGACAAAGTGACAGCAAAAACTAAGAGGGAACTGGGCCAAAGTACAGACATCTGAAACACTCGCTTGGGCATCAGTTCCCCAGCTAAGACACAGGCAATGGCACACAGTTCCCACAGAGAGGCTGGCTGCAAATCCTTACCACTTTTATAAACAAAGAAACTAAAAAAACCTCTTAAAAGGTTTTCTCTTGGAAGGAGAATACAATACAGAGAATAATTTACTTCTTTATGTACAATGTCTCAGTTACCTGGGTACTCAGCCTTTGCTCTCAGACAAAACTAATGAAGCAACTTCTGCTCTCAGTCACACTAACATATAATGCCGGAATAGATCAACAGCTTTCAGTGGAGTTATGATTTACACTAGTGAGAATGAAAGCAAAATCCAACATTTTGTTAAGAGGAAGATAAAGATCTTTGAACCAACATGGATCTCTGTACCAGTGCCAAGTCCCAAATTTCTGAATTTTTTCCAACTGTTTAAATCAACTATGTGCAAATTTTTTGTGCTGTTTACACAAAACCATGCCAAAATTAGCAGTGACAGGAATTTTACACATTGACAGGCTGCAAACTCTTCCACATCCTCACCCTTTGTTCTGTAACACGAGATTCATTTCAAATATTCTCGAGGAAAGAATGAAGAAAAAGAGGCTACACAATATCACTCAACTGCCCCCAATATGCCTGGAAAGGACCCAGCTCCGATCAACAAGAGAAATGCCAACAACAGCCAGAACTCTGAACGATTTCGTAAACTTACCAATACTAGAGGAGGGCTGAACCCTGACATTCTCTGCTTCTCTGAACTTTATATAAATAGAACAACTCGACCCTGTCTCTCTAGTCTTGGCAGGATTTACTAAATTTGCTCTCCCTATCATGGCAGGAAGAATAGCATTAAGCTCAGGCTTCAAGAAACCTGGAGTCAATTCCCTCTCAGTCAACAGCTCCCCACGCAACACTGAGAAACCACCATTCACCTTACCTGTCTGTAAAACCTGGGTAACATACGCTCTTTTGAGGATGGGATACCTGCCTAAGTAACAGGGGACTGAAGCATCTAAAATAATACAAATGTGTACAGCCTAATTCCATAATTGTCACAGCCATTTTATGAAGTAATTGTCTCGTACTCTTCTTTAAAACACAAAATATTTTTGGAAAGGTTTGGAGGGAAAGAGGAAAATACATAAACAGGACAGGCAAAATATTTAATGTTAGCTGAAGCTATTCCCTTAAGCCTTTATTAATTTATTCTTTTGATAAATTTGAAACAAACCACATGTAAAGTGAAAAACTTTACAGTGAATGAAGCACCTTTTTCTTGCACCAGATCACATCTAGAAGCACCTTCCTCAAAATTACAAAGATGTAGCTCTTAACAAGCACAGGTACATGATTATTGCCAGTGAGCTACTTATTTTAAGGACTGTAAAAGAAGCAGCGTCAAAAATAAAGCTTATTACAATCTTAAAATGTGTCAGAGTTATGAACTGCTCTATAAATTACCAAATTAAAATTGCATGTAAATATGTCTTATTAGAGAATTGTAAATGATTTTTAAAGGATCAAAAGAGCTACAGGGAGCATTGCTCTACACATTCCTAGTTCAGTGCTATTACTCATGCAACACCAGGTACTAAATACTCTGTACAATTCTTATTTTGGCAATCGTTTTAAACAGCATATTCCATCCAAAGTCTCCTGTGTAATAAGTGGGATAGATAAATAACAGCTGTTGTATAAATCATCCAAAAGAAAGAAATTACTAATTGCTGAAACTTCTGCCAGTTCAGCAGAAACAGGTAGCACAAGCAGCCTCTCTTCATTTAAGTTTGGCTGACACAGGGCAGGCAGGGAAGTCTCCCCTGCACATACACCTTCACAAGTTTGGAGGGGCCAGCGAGAGCCACACAGCTCTCAGCAGCTCATAAATTTCTTCTTTCATTTAAAAAGGTGCCTTTAAAAAAAGAAGGAAAAAAGTGTACAAATTCAAATTCACTTCTTTATTCTTTGATTTATCATTTTCCTTTTAATTTTCCACCTAGAAATTTTGCCTTTTTCAGACCTGATGAAGATGTATTTCCTAAATGTTGCAATTCTCTGCAGTGAGAGCACCCATTCTTTCCAGGGACAGGTTTTCAAAGACAGATGCTCTTTACCAACAGTGGGTGCACAAAAACACTTTATGAAGAAAACACCAAGTAGTATGTGCCAGCAACATATTCAAAAGATCTAATACAGTAACTGACCTCACAAATTCTCATCCAGTCTTGGGACAAATGAGATTAGGTTGCCTATTTTTTTCCTTCTTTAAAAAAAAAGACAACCAAACAAAAACAAACAAACAAACAAAAAAACCAAACCAACCAAATTAAAATTCTAAAATTATATATATATATATATATACCAGTAGGGACAAAAAATTCTACCAAGCAGCTGTACATGCAAGTACCCTCCTATGAACTTACACAAGTAATCACTTCCACATATTTTCCACTTACATGATCATAGAAACTCTACCATTGTCACTACAGACTGGGGTCAAATTCAGTTGTGATTTATTTATGAAAGAAAAACTTTCTTGAAGAATGAATGTTATGCTGGCAGCACTAGGATTTACTGTCATGGTTGAAACAAGAAATTCAGATATTTTATACAAAAAACTGTACACATATGAAAAACAGAGTAGGATATAAACAGCAGTTAGTTTTGTGTGAAATACTGTGAGGGACACCGTGGTGTCTAGAAACGTTTACAAATGTACATACACATCCCAGCAACATCCAACAGCAGCAACCCAAGACGTTCTTCGGGTAGAAATGATACATTATTAGGCACCATAAGGCTTTCCCCTAAAATTTCTTAGACAACTCAAAAAACCATGCTATCTGCAATACTTGGCCAAACAGCTCCTTGTGCTCTGAGTGCCATCTGACTCAGTCCTGATTCAAGGGACCAGACAACCACTGCTGGCACAAATATTTTATCAATATTTAACAATTTTATTTAGGTCCTAGCTTTATTTTTTCATTGTTGGAAATTTTTTTTCTGTTTTTATTCATTACTTTATAGGTCATTCTCTAAGCAATTAAATAATTCACACACAGAACAGCTCAAAAATGTCCAAAGTTCAAATAAAGAAAAAAATTCCTAATCTTTTATTATCCAAAAAAACCAATTACAGGAGTCATTCTCATAGGATTTCAAAGACCTATAAAACCATTTCTATAGAACATCTCAACACCCTTCTGAAGCAGATATGCATGTGCTCATAAGTAAACTGAAGATTCAAAACAAACAGCCCAGATGTATATATAAAAACAGTATTACTCTTCAAACCAAAGTCTTGATCTGTTTCACTACTGAACATCATCTGCCCATGATGAAGGGCTTGAAACAAGGAGATTACATTTGGTTAAGTATTTAAGATTACATTTGATTAGGTATTGGGAGGCCTAATCAGTTTAGGATTAAATGTTAGTGAAAAACCTTTCAAGATGCTTAATAATTGCTAAATAAATTAAAAAAAAATAGACTCAGGTCATTACAAATACATCTCAGTTAGGAAATCCGGAAGTTTGGATCTTCTGTGTAAAAAATTTAGAGAACAGGAGGAACAAAAATCAAGTGGATAGAGGGTACTATGGACACCAGATTACATGAAGAATTGTCACCACTGCAAAGAAAAAGTTATATGACACAGAAGTAAATTTAAAACCTCATATTCTTGTTCCTGCCACTGCTCTGCAGTGAGAATTTTACTTCTGCAAATGGGTCTGATCCAAGTCTGGTGTCCACATGTCTAGAATACTGTAGAGAAGTTGCAGACGATATGAAAGAACAGCTAGAGAACATACTAAGAGACATTCTTTTCTTTTTTGATAAATTCAATAGAATGAGCTCTTTAAGATGGTGTGGTGACTATAAGGACATGTTAGATCCTCCAATGTACTCATACCTGAACTGAGGAAGAAACAAGAAATCAAGAAACAACAGCAGAAGTCAAAGCTCACCACTTTCCTATTTCCAGCAAGGCAAAAAAGTTTTTGAGCAAGAATTACTAGACAGAGGAAGAAACTGCTAAAAGATACAAGGAGTATGTCTGTTCCCTGAAGTCTGCCAGTAAAACCTGGTTGCATTCTGGACATTCATTTGTAAATACAATTGCAGTCTCTACGCAGGATAATCCCAGGAAAACCAAATGACTAGGAGGATACATGGTGCAATAGTTGATTCCAGGCTCAAACTCTCTAAATATGTGAAGTAGGAGGAAGCAGGATAGCTTAAAGAAAAGGTCCAATTATCAGAATATGTTACATCACAGGAAGTATAATTTGGGATAGCTTGCTGTGTGCCTGTCACCAGTGACAAATGGGGAATTCAATAGATGTTTCTGCTCCTTATCTGTGATGTACTTACTGCTCCTGGCACTTTGTATGGTTTTCAGAGACATTTAGTGGCCAAACAATATACTGCAACTCAATGTTCCTTAAAAACCTGAGAATGTAATGATGTCAGATATCTCTTCATATAGTGAAAGCTATGAAGTGTAAACATGACATGAACAAAGGACTATGAAAAAAAAAAAATCTGTCTTCTTTTCCTAACAAGAGATTTTGTTTAGCAATGCCCTGATGATAGGAAAAAAAATACTTTAGAAGTATCTCTCCCACAAGCAAAGATACACGTTTGTTGAACTGTTGCAAAATAATAGTTCATTATCAATCACTTTGGAACAATGTAGACTGCCAGCAGTATTTGGAAACACCCGTCCTGGACTAACATTCTGTCATGCCAAAATTTTATTGATGATGACAGCTACCCTATCTGCACTAACGCCTCTTCATATTAATGAATCAATTAGAAAAGGAGATCTCTGTCCTAAAACCACTTCTTCCTAGCATTTAACTTGGACGCTTAACAGCGTTGGAGGGAAAAGCAATTGAACTGCTGCTTGGAACAGTCTCTGCACCTCAAAGGGACATGAGAAAGCCCTGTCCAGCTCCCACTGCCAACCATCCCTTCATGTGCCTTCAGCCTGCTCAGCTGCCCAGCACAGAATTTCAAAAAGGGGAGGCTTGGCTCCCAGAAATCATGTGACTCACTGAAAAAACAACAAAGTCTTCCGAAATTAATAATGAGCTCTTTTTCAGGCTATACTGTATCCAATTCACATTTTCAAGCTTCTTCTAGAAGGGCAAATAGATATTTTACTTTAAAAAGATAAATTAAAGCCACATTTCTAATGCATTGGCACGATTCTAGCCGCTGAGATTTTAAAGATAATGTTACAGAATTCAATAATCAGCAGTAAGTACTGAGGCAATTCCTCTATTTCTGACTCAATACTCTAAATGTTTTTTCTTCCACTGTCTTTGGAAGTTGAATAGTACAAGTGAGTTTGTGAGCTCTAATATCTGCCCAGTAAACCTGAGTAAAGTAAAAGGCAAACAGTGGTTCCTAGCACTAATAAGCAAACATTACTCCACTTAAAATCACCATTTTACTAACACCTTTACTGTTACACCCATAACTGATAGGAACGCCACTTTAACAAAATAAAGGCAATTCATTGCTTAGCTAGTAACACCAAAGTCCTCAATAAAAGTTTAGAGAGAGGAAAGAAACTATGGAGAGAAAATACACTGATTCATGAGGGAGAAAACAGGAACAAGATGGTTTGGTTTTGGTTTAAACTGTTGAGAGACTTCAGAAACACAGACACACCTGTCTAAAATTATATAAGCTTCAGTGTGTCCATTAGACAAAATGTTGACAACTGCAGAAAATGAACTGATGAGAGCACTGATAACCCCACAAATAACAAGAGATGCAATTCTCCTGACTCTTGTACCTTGAAGAGATCTAATTCTGCATGTATGTAAACTCAGAAGGAACAGATGGGTTTTGTTTGTTACTACAAAATAAACACTGGCAAATTGTATACTAAATTTCTGAGTTTGCCTGTATGATATAAAACAGTCTTAGTATAGACTGCTTTGGTGTGTATGCAGGCTCTAGCACCACATTTCATGAAAATAAACTGTAAGAAAACCATTAATTTTAGCTTTGTAAAGTGTTTTTTTCCAAGCTTGGCATCCTGAATCAGTCCACATAAAAGTCTGAGAAGTACCAAAACTTACAGAACACCAATACTAAAGAGATTATGGGAGCATTCTGATAGGGCAGCAAGGAACGATGCCACCTCCATCTCTCTGGCAGCTATACAACAGATTGACTACAGAGAGAAAAAGTCATCAGTCTCCGTCATAAGAAAATCTGATATTCAAATGAAACAGTGGCTCCATTAACTCAAGAAAGGTATCAGAACAATACTGAAATGTTCTCCACATCTCTCATACATTTTAAATAGTGGGTCAAAACAAGTCTCCTGTTAGGACTCAAAACTTCACTCCAGATATGATTCTGTATTTTTGCTCTCCTTACTGTTGTGGTGTAATCAGGCAGAAAAGTGATTTAAAGCAAAAGGGAAAGCTGGAGAAGTAGGTGAGAAACAGGACATTTTTGCCCCTTTATTTCAAAATTTAAACCAATTTTCTTTGCTTTTTTCTACTTCACTGAAAAAAATAGTGGTGAAAATACAAAGTCATAATAGCAGTGTTTTACTTAGTATTTGAAAATCCAAGCACTCCACGGATGGATGCCAGATAAGCCCAAAGATTTTGCACAAGGGTCCTGCTTGCCAGACACTACTAAGCACAACAGCTTAGTAGGAACAGAAAAGTTACTCTGAAATAAAACCATCAGGTTGATGGTAAAGTCAGAAGAATCTACGTAGCCTGATCTGGAGACATGCAGAGGAACTGTGCTAGATTCAAGTAAGTGACAAGTTGTATCAGGAATGAGGCTTGAACCTGTTAGTGACAGACCTGGTAGCATGGAACAGTGAGCCCATGAATTGAAAAAGTAACTGTTGAAGAAGTCAGGGTCTCTTGACTTCTAGAAAGGACTTAAGAAAGATGGACAAAGCTTAAATGGTGGAAAACAATACATCAAACTGGATGCACACATTAGCTGGAAAATAAAGCTGCCTATAAGTCAAAGGTTGCATATTCTTGCACACATGCATTTTTCTATCTTTAACACCAGAAACTTAAGAATAAGACTTCTTTCTACAGAAACATGCTCTGGTTCAATCAAAAATTCTTGGTGCTTGAATGGAATAGCTCAGATACACCCTATAGCCTCAGGTATATAGGCAGTAATTTCAATTTGTTCCTAAAACTTAGGAAGCATTCTCCTCCATTTATTTCAATTGCTTTGAGTGCAGAATTAGCACCTTAAGTTGTAATCAGTGTATTTAAATATTTACAACATAGAACTACTGGTTTCAGGTTGGGTTTTTTAAATGGTAAATTCTTGTCTGATCACCCTTCAAATCCCTATTGAGTTTTTAAAATTACACCTCTTCTCAACTCACAAGCAGCCAGAATTGGGGGTATGTTTACCTAAAATATGCTTTATAAACACCAGATGCTTAGCTGCCTGTTTGGACACATTATGAACTTCCAGCCCTCCCATCCCACTCCACCATATTGTCACCTGCTCACACGGCAGAGATCCTGCTGCTACTGCGCACAGTCACACAGTTGGTAATACATGAACTGCAGTCCCAGTGAGTTGCATGTCCTCCTGTGGAAGGTGGGAAATATCAGCTCACATTTTTGTTTTTTTTCCAGGGACCCAAACAGATTACTGGTAGGAGGCTTCCCAGGAGGACCAAGTCTCTGGTGGACTAAGGACAAATGGATGAATGGTGATCGCAGCATGGGCTGAGTGAGCACTGCCCGCCTGGATGATGGGTTTGGAGGTGATCTTCTAGAAAACGCCTGCAGTCCCACAGGTATGTTGGTGGGTGCAGCAAGAACACAGCCAAGAGGCCTCTTGGAGCAAAAACTCACTGCTGCTGGAAGTGGAACTTGAACTTGGATTTTAAGTTGAAACAGGGAAATAGGACCATGACTTCTACTGTCAAACACTGTGTGAAACTGAATTAGTAATAGGGTGGAAAGATTCATGTTTTGCCCTCTGAAGGAAACTCCTTGCATGTGTTGATAGATTGTTTAACTTTGCCGAAACAATTCAGAGAGGGATACACAACACTATTTGAAAAATTTCTGGTACAGAATGGTCTACTGACCAACAGTTTAGATTCACAATGAATAAGGAGAACAGGTGGATGAAAGCTGACTTTTTCTTTAGTTCTATAGCATTCTCAGACAAAAATGCTTTTTAAAACTGCTTGCCTGAAATAGAGTATCAAACAACATATGGTGCAAAAGTCAGTTACTTGTGATTCAAACTTGCAAATTGCGCCAATAAAATTACATGGAGCAATACTAGTCTGAAAGGCAGTTATTACAGAGCAAATGGAAGGATTACAGTACTATCAAGAAGGGATTAATTTCTAGTTATCTTGCAGCTGATAATACTAAACCTTATTAATAACAGATATGACTTTACAACTAATAAAAACTCCTCCTTGAGGACTGTGGGATACAGATAACCAGTATTTCAAAATCAGCTGTTACAGCAAACAAACAAAACAAGCCTGCATAATGGATACTGTTAAAAATAGGGCATGTAGCCTTCTTGTGTGAGTGCACTTCTGTCACAGAAACAGAAGTCTCATGCCATTCTGAATCAGAACAAAACAAATCAAACTGAGGAAAAGGTGGGGTGGAAGGAGGGTAGGCAGGGAGAGAAAGAACTTTGCTGCCCTTTAGGGTAGAGTCAGCTCTACAGAAACAGATCACTACAGCACACACTGAACAGAAGCCATGCCTAACACGGATGAACTTGAATCGCAACAGCAGTGATCTTAATGAAAAGTATTCAAAAAGGTTGCATTAGTTATGACTCCCTCAGGCTTGTGCTTAAAACCATCCCAGTGAGGCAGCCACATGTGATTGTCAAATATGATGCTGGCATAAAAGCAAGAGGACATCCTGGGTCAAATCAACTAGGCCAGCATATGCCTCAGAGGCGATCATACAACCTGCTTGGAGAAGCAGCATAACCAACAGGACAAATATACAGAGATTTCTCTCTCTGCCTTTCTCCCCACAGCCTCTCCAGAACTTGCCAGCTTCTAATAACATGTGATCAATTGACCGCTCAAAGCAGCAAGAGCTATGGCATACACTGATTTACTGAATGCACTACTGAACACTCTTACAGATGCACATCTATTTTAGGGACAGAATGTCCCTTGTCACAAAGCATATACACAGCTCTCCTGGTGGGTAAGTTAGTGAAACCTTAAATCTTTCAGCTCCAGGTGTGTGTGCAGACACCAAAATTAAGTGGCCTGTGAAGAGGGAGGCTGTAAAAAGTAACGATGAGACTAGAAAGAGCAGTGTTCAAGAGCTGTTGTGCAATGAGCTTTAGTAGGTGTTTTGTGGTTGCCTCACATTCATAAAAGACCATTTATCATCATAGGTGTGTTTCATTACTGCCACTCATAGCTTAAAAACCTGTATCACCACCAATGGGAAAATGGATCCAAGCATTCAACTTTATCAGATTTGCAACCGCTAGCAAGTGAGAAATACATATTACACTAAAACAAATAACCATACCAAAATTTTTAAAGAACAAGAAAGGAGGCCTCATTATCCCCAAGTTAACATAGACACTCTTTAGCTTTGTCAGGTATACCAGCTGATACAAAATTACTGTACTGAGTATTAGTTAAGACTCCTTGAGAGTTTTGACTCACACTGATGATCTGAAAACTGAGAAAAAAAAACTAATTAGGAAACATTTTGAGACAAACTGGGGTTGAAATGGGAAATTTAACATAGAAAAATAAATAACCAAATATTATCTGCAAACAGGGAAAAAATTCTTTTTCTTGATAACATTTATTCTGTTCCCCTTCTGTTTGCTTTTCCATAGTTGTATCAGCAGTGTCATACTCAAACTTTCCCATACTTCAAAAGCAGCATGAAAAGAAATGACATTTGATTTGGAAGTTAAGTCAGCTCTCTCAGAAAGTTGGAAGGTGACATCCATAAAAAAATACTGAAATTCTCACTGTAGCCAAGACCTTTCTTTATATACTGTTCCAATATAATGAAAGGAGACATCGTAAAAATTAATTTACAAGCTACATTTAAATTTAAGCCTTCTACATAATACAATTCAAAATGGAAGGACAAATGTTCATGGTTTGGTTTGGGTTTTTTTGGTTGGTGCATTTTTTTCAAACAACTGCAATTTTTTTTTTTAACCATTTCAGTTGTATCTCTTGGTTGAAAGTGTCCTGGGTAATTCTGACTTGAAGTTGTTGCATAATTATAATGCTCCATGAAATAACTGGGAAAAAAAAAAAAGCACAGGTCATTTACCCATTTAACATTACAATACTCTATCCTCCTACTGAGTTCCCCTCTAACAAATTTGCTGATGCATGCAATAGATACATGCTAGTTATAAAGGACATAATATGGACAACCTGTATGAAGAAATTGTTTTGGCTTATAGATAATAAAGATTGGGTGAAGGCTTGTGATTAAGAAAGTCAGTAGGCAAAATTAATTTCATCAAAACAGTTATATATTTAAACAGAGAGAAAAGTTCTACTTTATTTATGAAGCAGCAATAAAATTGATGTAGTTTAACTGAAGAAAAAAATTTAGCAGTGAAACAATGAAGGCCAAAGAACCTGCTAAATGTATTATATGAGCTCTTGGTACCTCAATAATGTTGACACTGTATGCATTCTGATGGAAATTTAAAATACACTTATCCCCAAACAAACATTGCACCATTTCAAGAAAATATATATGAACAAACAGACCGTTCCCCCCCACAGTACTCATACAGTTCAGAACAGTTTAAGAAAACTATCTAAGATACAGTCTTACAAAGAAACCACAACTTTCAAACTGGGGTGAATTTCCAAGGAGAAAAGAGGAGATATACATACAACATGACTACAATTTTCTGTATTCTCCATTATAACCTTTAGTTTTTAATGAAGTTAAAATACAATGTAGTTCTGTGACATTATGCAGTCCCTATTTTAGCAGCTGTATCAAGAAATTATTCTAGGATGACAGAATGGCAATTCTTATTTGTTATTTTAAATTATTTTAAAAAGCTGAAGAAAAGCTCCAAAACTGGTTGTGATAGATAGTAAGTCTACTATATTCTGAGCACCTGCGATAATAGAAGAAAGTTAATTCAAATCCACCAATCAATTCACAAATGAATCAACAATATCTCAGCACTTGACAGTATAGAACTTTTTCTACTCCTTGGAGAAAAGTTGCTTCTTCTGGCTGCTGAACAGTTAAGTGAACCAATGCATCACAAGGTAGAAGAGACCATTTGTATTGTTCTTCATATGTATTTGAAAGGTTTAGTTAGCACAGAGCATCAGGCTGAAATGTATGATGTAAAAGACGAAATCACAGCAGAAAAAGTCTACAAAGATAGGTGTTTGGGTTATTTAAAATAAATGTATGGATGCTTTTTATCATGCATTCTCATTCCAGTAGGACAAATAAAAAAGGAGAAATATCTATCTGTTCCTACAATCTCTCTACTGTGGGCACTTCAAATCCACTTCTTCTCTTCAGTTTAAATGAGACACAAGTGTTTTGCTAAGGATGAGTTATGAGGAATACCCAAACTACTCCCTCTAAGCAATTGTAAATCCGAAATTAAAAGGCTCCAATTAAGAAAAATGCGGAAAAAGGAAAAAATAACAGCCCTTTATTAAAAGATATATGTGTATTGGCAGAACAACAAAAGAACGCAAAATTCAAAAAAAACCAAACAATAATCCTATGCCCAAAAATAATCCCCTTCAAAGCAAATAAACAAGAGTAAAAAGTTCAGTTTGTGCCCTTTGGCACAATTCTAACCGCAGTCAGCAGGGGGCGCTGTTGGATCACAGGAGATGCAGAGCCTGCAGTGTTCTGTGCCAGCCAGCAGGGGATGCTGTTGGATCACTGGTGGTCTCCACATGGAGGGCTCCCCAGGTGTGCTGGAGAAGCCAAAAATGGACATCTTCCCTCACCCTCACCAGAAAAAAAAGGAGAAAGGAGGGAAAAGAAAAAAAAAAGGAAAAGTCCATCCCAACAAGAACTCACTCTGTCCTGCCAGTTGAGTCATGTGGTGTAACTTCCCCTCTCCTTTGATGTGCACAATAACTGAAGAACTGCTGCCAAAAAAAATAAGGAGGAGGAGAGGCCTCCCAAACAGTTCCTCACCGATGAAAGCCCAAGCAAAATTCCCAGCTGGCAGCCAGGCAGAGAGCAAAGCCACCTCCGAGCTCCTGCCACCTGGACCTCAGGCAGCAACAAACTCTTATCCCGTTTCCCCGGAGAGGAGGAAAAATAGTTTTTAAAAAAAAAAAAAAAAAAAAAAGAACTCACTCCTTCCCACGGACAAGATCTTGAGGGCCATCAACTCCGAATGTGTTTTTACCAGCCACTTCCTTTGTGTTAGTTAATGGTCCAAGCCACAGCCAACCTGCCTATTCAAGATCCCTTTCACACCGTGGGTAGGGGGAAAGGAAACCTTCCAGCTTAGTTTCCCAGAACAAACAAAACCATGACACTCAAATATATTCCCTGGAGTTTATTCAGCACTCTGCTAGCACAGAACTCGTCAAGAGATTGTTTCCCTAGAAAGAGTGTTTTCAAAATGACAAATGCAACACTGCTTTATTCTATATACATCCTAAGTAAGTAGAGACATAAAAGTGAATGTCCCGCCACATACTCTGCTGTCAGACTGATAAAAAGCTCGAAAGAAAAGCGTGGAAAGCAAATAAAAAAGTCAGACATGCAGTCTATCATTTCCCAAAAGCAATGCACCAGGTTCCAAAGCACTTTTTCCTTGCAAAGGAAGAGTATAGCAGTTCCAGAAATGAGAGCTTGCTCTGTAAATGAAGAAGACTATGCCCCCCCCCACCAAAAAAAAAAAAAAAAAAAAGAAAAAGGGAAAACCATGCAAAGCTCTGAGTTAGTACTCAGTGCTATAAAACTAGCAAAAGAATGGTTCTGCCGGAATTTCTCTCATCACCTTGCCTGCCTTGGCTTTGCAATGGGAAGTGAGATCAAGTCCATGAAGCTTGGAAGTAGATTTAAGCAACTTATGAACTCCTGCAAAATTCAATAGCAGAAAAAACCCCAGCATCTTAAAAGAGAACATTTCCTTTTGTTAAAAACAGAAAACCACTCCAACTTACACTTTCCATTTGCTGGCTACTAACTCTAACAGTCCACCTAAGCAATACTTTCAGCTTTGTGTAGTTGTAATATTATGCATTTTTCTCCATAAATAACATCTTTTACACAAGTGAATCTTATAGCACACTTCAATCAAATCGTATTCATTGTACATAATCTCTCTGATGGCCTAGATCCTCAGATGCAGAACATCAGTGTCACTCTTTTGATTTATGCAAACTGAAGACTGCAGGTATGTGAACATTTTCACTCCAGCTGCTGCACTGCCATTTCTAAGGTGGAAAATTATAGCATGTTCAGCCATCTCCTGAACTACTCAAATCAGTAACTGAGAAATTTATTTCAAAATGAGCCCATAAAGAGAATTCAGGGAATAAACAAGTCAATTCACATCATTACGTGCATGAACAATCCAGACATCAATCCACATGCTCCCTTTTGCACAATACAAATTAGCTGCAAAGAAAAGGAGACAAAAGCATACAAGTTATCACGGGACAGTTCTGCCCAGGTTAGTCTATAGGAAAAAAGCTATCATCTTATTATTAAGAAAGGTAGGAATGCACTAATTACACTAATTATATAATATTAATTCCCTGATATTAGAAAACACCCATTCATCTGCTCCCACTGCTATGCCCACAATACTGTTTTGTTTAAGAGCAGTAATGGGGTTATGAAGCAAATACTCCCATCATCCACAAAAATTCATCCTGGTTTGGATCACCTAGCAATTTCGGTGCATGTATAGCATATTCCTTCAGAGGAAACAAACCTGTGATCTCTTCTGCAGACATAAAAACCCACGTTTCAATCCTATAGGGGACCATAGGCATTTAAACAAGTGTTCAGTCATTTGGACCACACTGAAGCTACTGATTTCCTTTAATACTTGTCTTGCACTGCATAGAAAAGGATATAAAACCAGAAGAGTCACTACTGCAAGACTTTTTCTTTCAAAGATTTGGCTGTAATAATCTATTATTAACACCAACTGAGAAAGTACCTAAAAATTAACAAGATAGGAGGACAGTGTCTTTTTACATTGGTATCTGACTTGGGCTTAAGCCCAAAACTAAGAGCTGGTAAATAGTGCAACAACTACCAGGCCATTTTTCATGGGCATTCTCTTAAGCTAATACGAATTAGGCCTTTTTGTGCTCATTTTACCTTCTATCTGTAAAAGCTTATTAGGTTCCTGGAAGTTTACTCAGCAAATATTTAATGTTATCAGTCATCATTAAGAAGATCAAACAGTTACATTAACCTTGTACATCAGGTCAGCACTTACTTGGAAAGCTTGTCATCAGCTCTGGTTGTTAATACCTCAAACCCTTAACAACATCTCTATACATCACAAGCCCAGGGTCAGAGAGTTAATGACACGCATTACCTGCATTCTCAACCACACAATTGAGAGAGAAGTACAGTAATGAAAAGTGATGGAGGGAGATAGTGTTCTAATAACTGAAAGGAAGGGCGAAGCAGACTATGAGAGAAATCACAGAAGCTATTTAAGTGTGTCAGAACCATAATTGCTGCGATCTGTAAGACATTGCATGTATATAAACCTCAAAACCAAAGGGAAATACGTAATTTAGAGGTATGGGAAAGTGGGTGGAGAAGTAATCTTTGGAGTAGATTGAAAATGGTGTGATCATGTATTTGGAGATATATTCTGACCCTGTGCTTTACCAGAAGATATTACTTTGGACCAAATTCATATGAATAGTTGGCCGTAATTTTTCTGCTTCTAGGGGTCATGTCCCACAATAGTATCTCTGTAGGCCTATCTGTATTTTTCATATGCACTGCATTTTACATCCAGTTAAGTCCTCCACCCTGCCTCAACATTTAAGGTATAAAGTGATCATGGGAAAGTGGTAGGAATTCTTCGACTGAAAGTGAGGTTTAATCATTTAAAACAAAGCAAGAAAAGTGTCACAGCGAGGGAAAGCAGAGACACTCAATATGAGGGTCAAGCAAGCTTCGTTTATTCATTATACAGTACAGCTTATATAGGATACATAATGAGATAATTAATATTCTGTAACCTAACTCTATGATTGGTAACAGCCTTAACAGTCAGCTGCAGTCACACAGTTTCCTAGAATCTTACATACTAACTCTATTCTTAGCTCTAATACCTATATTTACCACTAGCTTTCACATATGATTGGATGTTCACCTCTTATTTACATTCTTTTCCATGTTGCAGACTGAGGCCTTGCTACATTCTGCAACAGAAAAGCTAAGCACTTTCTGCTGTCTTTCCTCCTTACCACACCACTTGCTTCTGATCTTTATTTTCTTTTCACGCCTTGCCATACATCAATAGGTCCCCAGAAAGAGCTTATCTCAACATGAATCATGAAACTTGAATCTTTTGTGGAAAAAAAAAAAATTATTATCTCTGTTATAAATAAAAGAAAAAGTAGTTTTGAGAGCCACCAGACAGAAATAACTGATACACATGCAGGTGCAAGAAGCACATTCATTCTTAGTTTTTGAAAGATGAAACAATACAGACTTAACAGCTTCTCTGCATTAAATCCTGTAAATCTGTGCAATGTGGTTGCTTGCTCTACATAATTCCCCTGCCACAGAACTCAGTCATTTATTAGAAAGAAGATCTTAAATCACCAGTTTCACATAAAAATGTGACCAAACTCTCAGACTGTGGTGTGTACTGTGCAATCGTTTCCCTCCATACTACTGAACTGCAGTACAACAAAACAGAATCATTACAAAAACCCTTCACCACTGCTAATCAAGACCTGGAAAAGGGCTAGTTTTTTGCCAGGCAAATATCAACCATCACATACAGAAGAGGAAAATCAGAAACCAAACAAGACTTACCAAGTTAATATTATGCTTTTGATAAGACTAAACAGACTAGTACTTTGGGTTTTGTTTTTTGTCCTTCTTCATTTGTACACTTGATTTAAGTTCTCTTGACAAGTCTAGAAAGGTCAATGATTAATAGCCATGGCCTTTTCTGATAGACTAGTTTTTGCCAGAAAAAAAAGGACTTGAATCAGGTTATTTGGCAACCTGCATGAGTCACTGCAAATTATTCATAGATACAAGAAAAATCTTTTTTTATAATTGCTGCTCTCAACTTTTATAATAAGGTATCTTATTGAGATTGATATCACATTTAGATAGCAATTTTATTTCACCTAAATATAAGTGTTTATCTTTCAGCACAAGGTTTATTTTCATCTAGTGTAACATAATAAAGCTCAAACAACCAAAGGTCCAGAGTGAGACCATGAGAACAATGGTGAAAAGACCATCTACATAACAAACAAACAAAAAACCTCGGCAAGAATTTCAGAAGTTCCCATTACCAGTTGTCAGGGTTGTCATGAACAATGCTGCATCAATTTGTTTTAGTATTAATGTTGGGGTTTTATTCCCCCCTCCCTAAAACCAGCTAAACCATCCAATGCCTAGTCTCACTGTTGATGAGGCATTCAGGTGGATTTAATAGCACACCATCTGTCTGTCTGAACAAGTTGCAGTGGCAGTGCTGCTAAAGCTTAGAAGGAGCAGTTTGCACAGAGATCAGGGCTGCACAGAGTAAATAAAAGCTTATAAAGTTAAACTGTAAAAAAAAAAAAAAAAAAAAGAGAGAGAGAGAGAGAAAAGCCAATTTTCAATTGTATTCCATAAAAAGCATGTAATATTTTAACTGTAAGGATGCTTTCCTCATATCTATATCCCATCATTTTTCAGAGTCATAGATTCAAGACTACTCTGAAGTACATCTCCATCTTTTAAAAAACAACACTCTCTATAAAATCTCTATAAAATCTCGAGACTGATGAAGGAAGAATGACAGTCATGTAACAAGAAAGAACAACCTTTCTAGGAATAACTAAGACATCTTTTAATTCCTTGCTCTAAGCTGAGGGCTTGGATTTTTCAGCTTATTTGTCTTGAGAAAGACTTGTAAGTGGTAGGGTTTGAAAACAGAATGAATGGAATGAGAGGAAACCATGTTAGGCCAAGTGGTCCTTTGACTACACAGAACATTTTTAGTCTCTGGTAGCTTTGATAAAGAACATAAAGCCTGAAGTAAACAGTCCCAGCATGTAACTTTTAAGAGAGATGACGCACATGCAGGTGTTAGTTTGCCTTTTTTGCCAGCAACTCAGGAACTTTCCTATTTTCAATGTCTCCATTCTTGATTAAATACAACCTAAACAAACCTGAGTCTTCAAATGTGGAAAAACATGTTTGTCTTCTTTGCAGTATCAAATGTAGGATCCTTGAAAAAACCTAAGGCAGAGGACAAGAGGAAAGAGGACAAATAGGGGCACTTCTAAATTTGAAGACACTCTTAAGTTTGACCAAAGAAAAGAAAATTATATGCAATGCAGTTTCTTAAAAGTATTAGTGGGCTACAAGCAATGCTGCAAGGCTGAACATCATGCTTTTGACTACACTTCACATACTGATTTTGATGCCATCCCAAGGGATTATCCACAATCACATAGATTAGTGAGGGCTTAAAAGGAATTAACAAATTTTATATGTTTTAGTACTCATCCTTCATTCAATTCAGTTAATGTGAAACATTATCCCATTGCTGACCTCCAAGTAACTGCGTACCACTATGGGTCACTTTCAGTTTATATTTCAGTTATTTGCAAAGGTGTATGAATGTCTTCACAGGCCAAAATCTACTTTATTTGGAGAGTCTTCTCAAACCAGCAGACTCAGTTATTTTATCTTATCACACATTAAGGTACTATAATAACAGTTAACATAAAATGCACTTCTTACCAAAACTATGTGGTATTTCAAATTTTGTAAGTCTCAGTCTAAGTCTCTTCAGGACTATTTAATTCATCACAAGCACTCTTCCCACATCTATAACATTACTTTATCTTCAGTTACAAGTCATAGAGCATCTTTTATTTTCCCCTTCATATGCCTTTCACTAAGAACATAAGAGGAAAATAAAAAAAGTCACTCATCTGTAAATACTGGTTCTCAAATCGGCTTGTAGGATTCCAAACTGAAGTTCTTAATTAAAAACATACTTATATAGATCCTTAGACAGTGACGCAGGTGGGGAGAGTTTGTAAAGCAATAGCAAGCAAAAGCATTAGCTTCCCTTCTCTGCATTGTGTCTGGTCATCTGCCCCTGAAAAAGGAGAGCACCTAGTCAGAAGGCTACAAGAATGCCCACCGCCTAAGCCGGTTCATTACAACAGCATATAGATACTCCCTCCTACCTTCCTCTTCATTTTTCCTGAAGTAGGTACCCGTTTCTAGTCACCCTGCTTTCTTTTCCCAGCTCAGTCCTCTAAATACTGTTGCTGAAGTCTTTCCTTTCCCCCTTTCCTCCTACTACCCTGTCTTTTTGAATGGACACCCGGTGTCAGTCACCTATGCCTCTGACAGTGCTTCTGCCTTGCTCTCACTATCTTCTCCTACTCCTCCTCTTCCTCTATAGCAGTCTTTAAATTAATTTCTTTAAACTCTAGCTATTTCTGTGAAAAGCACTGCTGCCCAATGAGCCTGAGTGGGGAGACTTCTCCCTCTCATTCCCTTGGTAAGCATGCAAGAGGGTCATTAGCCAGGTTTGAGGAATCCAGTTTGCTCAGCTGCATCAGGTCACAGTGCCCCAGGCTGCCATGGAAACAATAGACAAAACCAGAACTTGGGCATATTTTATTCAGCAGGTTGTTTGTGTTTTCCACCTTTTCTGTCCGTGAGGCTGGTTGCTAATGCAGCCTTCCTGACTTCAGAGCTGTTTGAGGGGAACATCTGTTATGCTCTTTCAACTTCTCTTCTAAAGATCAGCACCAAACTGCAGAGCAGCTTTGATATCCTCATACACGCACACACACAGGATAGCAGGCAACTACTCTTTGTTACTGCTCATATCGAAGAAGCAGTTGGATCAGATGTTAACACAAGAGCAAGAGATTACTTTTTTCCCCCAGCATACCAGAAACAGCATGTCACTTCAGATCCAAGAACTCCATCTACCTCGACCAGCAGCTGAAACCAGCATGCTGGAGTCTAAGAGGAGAGCTGATAAAACCCTCATGACAGGCTGCTGCTGCCAAGTAACATAAGGAACTTGTGTAAAGTTTTCACCAGCAGCTACGACTTCCTATTTGCTTCCTACTTTTCTCCATGGTAGCTCTAAGTAAAAATTTTATTACAACACTACAACAAGATTATCTGAGAACACTGATGTTCAACAACTTTCTGACATATTTTCATATTTTATTTCCCTAACTTCATGACCATGCACAATTTTGATCAATATTGAAGGAAAAACTTGAAATTTTAAATTTTCTTCCTTACAAATTTGTATACATGGTGGACTGAGGAGGAAAATCTGGAAATGCTTTACTAATTTAACCATGTTTTTTGTTTTAGGTCCACTCATATAGATCAGTGCTACTCAATTCAGGAACCAGCTTCTCAGGCAAGAGATGAAAAAAGGTACTAAAAGAGCCTTTAACCTCTTTTCTTTACTTTCTTTTACAGTAAGTAACTACATAACCTTAACATAGATTTGGTTTCCCTTGCCTTAGCCCCTCTGTCCTATATTAAAGAATCACAAAATTGTTGGGATTGGAAGGGACCTCTGGAGATCTAGTCCAACTTCTCTGCTAAAGCAGCTTCACCCAGAGCAGGCTATGCAGCATCACATCCAGGTGGGTTTTGAATATCTTCAGAGAATGAAACTCTACAACTTTTCTGGGCAGCCTGTTCCACCAATGTCATAGTAAAGAAGTTTTTCCCCATATTCAGATGGAACTTCCATGTTATGTTTGGGCTCATATTGTCACCTCTTCCACTGAAACTTGCCAAAGATTAAATTCTAAGCTTTTTAACACTTGTCAAATATTAGCTGCACTTGATGTGCATCAGTAATCATCATGACATTTTTAGTGGAACATTTACACATGAGGATTGAGACACACATCTGTCTTGGGTAACCAACTTTATCATCTACCTCTTCAGAAGCCTTCAGTAATTGGAGGACATTGACAGCAAGTACTCTGCTTAGCAGCTAGAGAAAAAAAATCATAGGTTTTGTTAACCGGGTTTACTTAAGTGGCCAAACACAACTGCATAACCATCTGTAGGGCTTCTCATTGAATCAAGCAGGTTTTTTTCTGCACTTGAATTTGTCTCACTACAGTCAGATACTACGTTGGAAAACCTAGCTGCAACTTTTAATAGGAAAAGGTTATTTTAAAAAAAATACTGTTTTAATGTAAAGATAAATGTGGTAAACCAGAGGGCCATTCAAGCTGAAGAGTTAAACCTGCATTCTATTCTAACATTAAACAGGAAGGCAAAGACTAAAACAGAGGAAACAATTTCCTTAGGTTTATCACTTTCTTCTGCAATTTCTTTTTAATTAACAGGTTTCTTACTGTCATCTTCAGCTATTTCACAGACGTTCTGTGTCATTCTATGAATAATGCAGTCTATTATCACCTCAAAAGCTGAAATATTGAGTGACAGCTTCTGACACAATCTGAGGTACAAGAAAAACATTGGACTTTCAGTGAAAATTAAGGAACTTCCGAAGTTCATTAGGGTTTTTTTTGTTGGTTTTGGTTTTTCGCTTGTTTGGGGGCTTTTGTGTCTGTGTGTTTTGTTTGTTTTCGTGTGTTCCGTCCCATTCCCCATCCCCCTAACCCCCAACTTCATATTTTCCTCATCTATGGAGGTGAAGGTTCATAAATAGCTAATATCCCTCCAGTGCACTAGAGTTGCTAGTTCTTTCCCAAATAAACAAAGATATTTTACACTTCCATCCTAAGGTAATTCAGACAAATCAATACTAGAGGCTGAATCCTCAGTGTACAATTCAACATATTCAGTATTGCTTATGAATAAAAGGGAACAAGATCCTATCAACATCAACATCCCATCAACAGTCAAAAAACACAATTATTTGTTTGCTTCATCAGCCTTTCACAGTAGCACAGTACCAACATCTTGCAGCTAACTTCCAAGAGTTACACCAAATCGGTAAGTTTATACAAGAGCTTTATTTTAAAAATCTAGATTCATCTCCCATTTTGGTAGCTTGAATGACTCACAACAATATGTTTATATTTTTATAATACAGAGGACATAAAACAGAATTTTAAACCAGTTTGGGATGAGAATAACTTTCATACAGAAGACTTCCCTTATATAAATCTATCACTTGGCTTGTAGAGTCTCGTTTCAAACAATATCAAGCAATTGATTAGGAGCAGCAGAGGAACGATCACTTAGAAAAAAACACATGTTAAGATGTCTTCAGGGTTTTTTGTGTCACTTTTTCAAAAGCGAAAAGTGTGATGCAGCATACTGGAGATGAGAATAAATAATCTAGCACATATAAAAAAAACCCAAAACATATCAAGATAAATCCAAATTCTAAAGAAAGATGTAAGAAAAAAGGAACAGTAAATTCCATTGATTTTTTCTTTGTTATTTAACTACAACAGTCAGAAAAAGGGAGAAGGAAAAATCATGTGGTATAATTGTATGGCTCCTGCTAGTTTACTTCTCTGAAAGCAGGGCTGAGGAATAGCTAAATCCCAAGATCTGTAAGCAAAGCAAGAAACTGCAATATAAAATTTTATGGTAAAAAAAAGTTAACCACAGTTCAAGCTAAAGACACGCACTGTAGTTTTTTGATTACATTTACATGTCTTTTGGATTCTAGTATTGTAATGCAGAAAAGTATTGCCAATCCACTTTAAGACTTTTTTGTGAGATGGCTATTAAAGACATACTAAGATTTGCTTTGCCTTCAACACTGCTACTTCCCTTTAAGTTTTAAAGATTACATAAACATGCCTGATTTCAATACAATAACAAAAACAAAGTAAAAAAACACACTTGTAAACTTCTGTCTCCTAATCTTAATGAGCACCCCAGCCCATAGACTTTTCAGAAATAATTTTGAGCATGACCTGGTGCTTACTTGAAAGGGGCTTCACTGTTTGCTCTGGGAACAGTACAACTGTCACCAACCTGTGGGCAGAGCTGAAGGGAAATAATCTCCTGTGGAAAAGAATTCCATTTCCATTTGGCTAGAAAGTTATTTTATTTTTAACGACACGTCATGGTGCACTGACTTCACTCTAATCAAAGGTTAAAACAGTGTAATTAAACCCAAAATTTATTTAAAGGGGGAGGGAGACTCACATTAAACAAAATATATGGTCTATGCTGCAGATCTCATTTAACAATGATCATAAATTCAGATCAGAAAGGGTGCATCCTGGATTAGAGCAAGCAAAAGAACAGTCTTACATTTCTTTCACACTGTCCACCCCAGCCTTGCCCTTTAGGGACTGTTTGTGTGACCCAAGTCTTCCTCAGGTAACCTACTGTTTGCACTTGGGCCAAAGACCAATCCCATGACTTCCATACAGAGCATCACGGGAGATCTAATGTGGACCTCACAGCCACATCTTATCGTTTCTCACCTCTGTGGGTATCTTTTGGAAACTACTACAGTCTTGCAAATATTGCACACAGTACTTTCTTAGAAAGTAGTAACTCCTAGTTTATATGGTAAGTTACAAATGCACTGTCAATAATTTCTACAGCTTTTGATGTAACGTTACTCTGCTTGGTACAGGAAATCAGTTAGAAAAGAAACGCAGGTATACCCATCAGAGAGCTGGAAATGAAGATATATCTCTGAGTTACATTTTTAGGTTAAATTATGCAGTGCTCAGCTGATACAACAGCTAGTAAGAAATAGGTGAGTTATTTATAGACCTACACAACTAGAGTGTGAATTTATTACTCTCTAGAAAATATGGTGTATATGCTTATATTCCCTCTAAGACTCACCCAGTTTGGTAGTCTGCAATAAGCTTAAGATAGGTGAGAAAAACCCCAAGCAAAAAGAGTAGTGCCTGCATGGTAACTGGAAATATACAGAAGCCTACCTTCATTGCATGACTCATACCTTCCTTTATATAGTAATACCAGAAGTCATTGAAAAGAGATTGATGCCAAGATTGCTGCCTTTACTTCCTGAGAGTTTGAAAACTGAATACTTGCATGTTTCTCCCTTTTAAAAATAATTTCTGAAGGTCAGCAGTGACCGCTGAAAAGATGCTGCATCAACCTGGAAAACTTAAAAAAAGGTGGAACACGTCAGTACTAATACCTACTGGTCCCATTATGGCAAGGAAAAAACACAGCTGCATGAGTAGAAATATATATGGAATATACTTGCTGCAGGCACTACGATACCCATGTTCAAGGGGACTGGAAGACCACCCTAACTAAAGCAAAAAGGCAAAAGAGATCACACTGGCAAAGGAGGAAGAAAAATTAGCTTGGCCTGAATGACATTCAGCATACTGAAACAGCTAATAGCAGGAAGGATGACTTGTGCTTGTAGCAGAAGGTGCACAGCACGTGTGCTTTGCTACTAGCAACAGTGCTGAATCCTGGATACAGACAAAACAAATGGGAAATCAATGCAAAGAATTCAGGGATGATGTCAGAGGACAGGAGACAACTTGAACATATAGCAAAGGAAGAAGCTAAAATCCCATTTGTATGAAGAAAAGGGAGTTTCATTTTTCAGAACTGCTGCCTTTGGATGTAATCCAAGGAGAAGGTACAGTAGACTTGATAGAAAAATATCCATGCTCAGCTACTAGTCTTTCCTTAAGAGGAAACAAATTAAAACACTGGTAGTTTGAGGTGCTTTAGATTCAGTCTGGGAGTGATGTTTCTTCTTGAAGTCAAGTCAGAAAAACAATTTTTCCAGAATAGCCTACATCTAAAAACAAGTTTAAAAGGAGCAAAGTTTCACCTATCTCTATAGGAAGGCTTTAGTACTAAAAGATTGCAAGAAAAGGTTGTTTGGACTTGACAGAAACATTCTGGCAAAACAGTAATCCTTCAAATCTCTGTTTGCTGTACATCAAAAGAGTAACTCTTCAGCAACAGCAACACATTCAAGAGTGAACCTCAAACATTTAGAGGATCTGACTTTGAATGCATGTTGGAGGATGCTGCTTACATTGTGTACCCAAATTTTATTTAGGGAACATACCTGAAAAAGTAAGTTGAGAAGGGGAAAACTTAAAAACAAGAAGAAGTACTCTTTACAGTTCTGTCCGTAAATTTATTTTCATAAAAGCACAACCACCACAAGCTATAAGTTAAGGATGTCATGCCCAGGATGCAGAAACATTCAACCAAAATCTAATAGAACAAAGCTAGTAATGGCATCCAAATATTCTCACTTGTGACCCACTATCTCAATCACTGCCTTTCATTTGGCTTTCCAAAGGCATTATTAAAAACAAAACAAAACAAAACACTGCTTTATTGCAAGACCAGCAATTACTCTACTGTTTGTACATTTCAAAAGTTCTAGATGAGCCCAAAGGCACCAGTCATATTTCAGGCTCTGAACCTTCAGACATGATGACAACTATTATGACCAGACATAGTTTACTGTTAAAAATTTCAACAGGAGTTACACTGGACTCACAATTCAGTACAAGTAGCAACCCTACTGCACCACAACTACAAGTACTATTTAAATGATATTGCATATAATAGATATAAAAATACCTGAAGGATTTTATTTTTTTAATTCTGTATGTTCACATTGTTTCCCTCCACATTTTATAAAGGTTACATCTAACTACCATGTATAATTAAAATTTAAGTGCAGGTGTGCAAGATGAATATGCTTGAATATTTTGTGGCAGTTAAGGTTCTTTCTCTTCTTCCCTTCTCAGTCTTCCCCAGTTTATCCAACAAGCCCTGTGAATATCAGCATAGATTATGGTAGAAATTCAGGTTCATTTCTGACAGATGTACAGAACTAGGTATAACCCAAAAGAAGGCTAAAGAAATACATGAACATTAAGAACAGAAAGAAAAATTTAAAGGCTCTGTAAGAATAGTTCTGTGACTTGTAAAGTCTACTCAGGTGCAACATAAGAAGGTTGAAGTACTGAAGTGCTCTCATATGTTGTATCAAGTACCATCAAACTCATGAATGACTTTCTCTGGCATGCCAGTAAAAAGGAACAGGAAAGGATCTGGGCTGCTAAAGGATCATAGCCAGTGCCAAGTCCAGTACTGCACTTTACTGAATTACACCATTAGAAGTTCATTGCTTTCTAAAACTGAGGAACATTTCCTAAAAAGCACCAAGATAAAGAAAGCTATCAAGTATAATAAATAAAACTTTGAAAAAAGTATGTCGGAAAGTAGCTAAGAAATTGAACAGGAATAAGTTGAAGAGAAAGGAAAAAAAAAAAACACATTATTAACTGCTCTTCAAAATACCTGCAAAGGAAATGCTGGTTCTGGAAAGACATTAGCTTGCTCACACAAGATATTCATAATTGTTCCTGAAGCGGATAATTCATTCTCCCCTCCAAAGCACACCATGAGCTTTGCAGTTCAACAAAGGGTAAATAACCTGAATGATAACAGTACACAAAGCACTTACAGGTAGGTTCACAAATTTCCATGTAGAGAAAAGTATGTGTTTAGAGCCACTGAGCATCAAGCCTTTTGTGAGAATGCTCTGATTTTCAGAACAAGAAACTGATATTTATCATCACAAGCTCTAGTTAAAAGAAAGGATATAGCATACTAGCTGTGCAGAAAATAAGAACTGACTAATGCCAACACTATGAATTGAGTGCTGCCAGAATTCATGAAGAAATGTGCAGTCTCCTGCATGCATGAGCACATCTAGGAAAAAAAAAAAAAAAAGTCCCCAAAAAAATCACTCAATGGACCAGAAAGCTCAAAACACTGAAAAAAACCCCAAATCATCATACTTCAACCAAAAAACTGTATTTCCTTGAAAGTTACAGTTTTAGAGAGGGGCTTATGTTTCAAGAATCTTTCATACAAACATCACTTTCTGCCTCAGACTTCTCTGCCAGGCTGTAGATTTCTCCTCATTCATTTGACCATGACTTTTCTACTAAGTTTCCAAGTTGTAATACATTTTGCTTTTTTGAGAGGCGGTACAAATGTAGTATAGACATTAAGCTCACATAACAGGCTACCAAAAAAAAAAAAAATTAAGTGCAGGATAAATGTGAGGAAAGTACATCAATTATTTCATACTGGCTTTGTCCCGAAAAAAGCTGCTGAGCTACTAGCTCTTTGCAGACAAATTCCACACCCCTGTGTCACATTTTCATGGCAATCACAGAAGTCCCACAGAATACGGTCATGACTCCAGTCTGAGTCAGTTTCCTGAATATCAAGCCTGAGTATTTTGTGATGCAAAGTTCTGCTCCTTCACCATGCCTGTTTTAACTGCCTCCTCATCATGAGTCCCCACTAGTTGTCAGTGAAGTGTTTTGGAAGTAGACAGCATGGGACTACTCAGCAAAGGGAGAATTCAGGGGTCCATCACAAGCTAGGGCATGTACAGTGCACAGTCAAGTTACAGGAATAGCAGTCCTTAAAAGCGTATGGAATGCTGTCACTTCTGGCCTTGGTATCCATGGAAGCTACAGCCCTTTACGCCACAGGGCTATTCTAAAAGTGCTATGATAGGTGCAGAATGAAGCCCAACAAACTGCAGACAAAAGATACCCGCTATGCCAAATTCTGTTCAGCACCTTTTGCAACAAACTGGGCCTCCAGCATGCTAGAACCCATCAGTTAAAGTGTGGGGCAAAAGTTGCAATAACTGACCTGAATATTACCACAGTTAGGAGTCATTAACAGAAGCACATCAAAAAAAGCTTCTCTCTGCAGAAAGACATACCACAAAAACCTTAAATACAGAAAGATATGGAGAAAGTAAACTTTGGATGAAAGCATGTCAGTTGTCTTCCAGAGATACAGTACAGCTGCACTTGACAAATGCACTGTGTCATGGGCACTAAGAAATCACATTTTCCCATTCTTCTTACATACCAAAATCAAGCAAACTTCAAAGAAGAACAGTTCTCATGCAATACTTTCCTAAACTCTATGCTTTAATCTGATACCATGCACAGGTATTTGAAAGATCCTTTCAGAAGGTAATTATAGCCCCCCACAGACTCAGGGGCATTTCCTTCCTTCTACTGTGTAGCTAAGCAGATAGAGACAGTCACCCTTTTCAGACTGCCAGCTCCTCATCTCTTGCACATTTCTCTTACTTGAGATTCAAAGCATATTCATAGCAGGGAACACAGCATTGATTTAGCTTAAAAAAGCAAAAAAAAACAACAAAAAAAAAAAAATACACATCCATCTTCCTGTACCTTTGCTGTAAAAGTCAACCAGTCAGTGCCTTTGGGAGTGCACAGCAAGCAGCAGAGTACAGCAAGGAGTCACCACTCAGGGAGCTCCTTTCTGAAACCCAGAAGATACTTGTTATTTAAAGGGTTTATGCCACTCTAGCATTTGCCCCAACACACAGACTACAGGGACATATTTGAAGCCCTGAGTTATTTCCCAAATGCCAGTGGCAAGATCCTGGAGCACAAAGCACCTGCACTTGCTTCCAGTCAAAGAAAAAAAAAGGTGTTTCTGGTGAGGACTTCCATGAAGTAACAGTGAATTAGATGTAAGATCTCTTTAAGAGACAATGCACAATGTCACACATATTGATAAAGGAGAGAAAAATGTATAAGAAAACAAGGGGAAGAAGGTATGATATACCATACATCTCCACCTGAATTTTAACTTCTGACTGCACATTTCAAGAAATTGCTGTACAGTACAAAAATCTGCAAAATACTAGAAAGCCTCATCTAAGAGAATGCTTAGCCTCATCCAAGAGTGTGCTTTTCTGCACACTCAGCACCAGGCCCTCAGGCAGTAGTTATAGCAACCAGTCTTCAAAGATCTTACTACAATTCTATGCTCCAGGGAAGATGTCACCCCTGTGCCGGAAAGATTTGGGGAGAACATTTCATATTATTCTGATACACATCTACATAAGACAAAGCTTAGTGTATGTAAGTGTGTGACAGTACACATAATTGTCTTCTGTTGGTTTTCTTTTGTTTGATCTTACAGTGGTGTTTCAGGTAGTCTTCCTCTTTATCTACCAATTGTTCAAATAAGATAAATTACAAGACATATTTAATGGACATACTAGGCTAGCAATAGCAAGGAAATTCACATCAGTTTTGCAAAGGTTAATGTCAAAACCTCCATTCTGTTCTTCAGCCTCCATCAGTGCTTCTTGCCACCTTGGGAGCCCCTGCCAGCTTCCTCAAGCAGTCTCTATTCCACAGCCTTCCCAGTCCTACCAAAATGTGAGTCTGTTGGTGAAACATAAGCTGCAGGAGACAGATCTAGCAGTCCTTCTCCTCAGCCAGGGAGGCAAAAGCACTGTCAACTGAGAGCACACCCACACCCCCATACAGTGAGGTCCTGCTCTCCCCAGACAAGAGGACTCCCAGGAAGGCAATGGTGTGTCATGGTTGGGAGAGATGCCCAGTGGAGCAGAGCAAGGCAGGCAACAGGCTGGTAGCCCAGCCCAAGCTGTGCTGCAAGTAAGGAACACAGAAGAGTTGTGGCAGGCTGAAAACAGGGATCACTTGGTAGCATTTAGCATCTCCAGGTTGTTTCCTTAGCCAAAACTGTACAGTTTTTCTCAAAGCAGGTCTGTCTCAAACTAGATCAAAAGCTTACTCAAGTGTTAAGAAAGCATTAGGCTCTGCATAAGCAATTTTATAGGAGGTCAGCAAGTACACCTAGGAGACAGAAATTTGCTGGCATTTCCACAGGTCCTCCTGAATCACTGTCAGGTTTTGGGTGGGAGTTTTTTTGTTTCTTTGTTTTACTTGTTCTTCTGTTTGTTTGGGGTTTTTAACTGGGGGAAGAAGAAAGCCTGCCTAGTAAGGAATCATGCGTCAGCCCCATTCAGCCTTTGGACTCAGAAAATACAGCAGATATTTTACTTCCTTGAGTCATAACAGAAATTCAGAGAGGTTTTTCATATTATATATCAATCTGTTGAACATAACTACTGCTATTCCCTTCAAACCCCTCATTAGGGCCACCGTGCTATTCTAAAAGTAACCTTTTTTTTCCTCTACTTCAGAAATACGAAGTTTCTTGTCCATATGCTTCCCTGCTCTTTCAAGACCTGGAAACGATTGCTGTATCACGCGTAGCTAATGACAAGCCAACACAGCTCCACCCAGGTTGCACCGATGCAAATTCACTACGTACAAATTCTCACACTGGGCTTGATTTTCATTTGCTATCCAGTTTCACAACCCATGGACAGCAGGGTTTTCTCCCTGGTAAGTCATGTGCGTAAGTAGGCATTTTTGAGTTGTGCTCACAGAATTGGGCATGGCCTTGCTCAAGGCACTCAACCTGGAAGAAGAGGATGGGGTGAAGATGGTGCTGAAGAACTGAATGGCATTCTCCCTCAGTGCTGTGGCTCTTACACTACCTCCACAAGCACCAACTCCTATTGAATTTACCAACACTTACCCATCACAGAATTACACTTCAGTTGCTTCTATTTCTACCAAATCAAGTCTATTTAGACTGGAGTTTTCCATGCCAGAAGACTGCCTCAGGCTCAACTCTTTTGCAAGCTTTCAAGTTTGACTAGTTCAGCTATTTCTGAGAATAAGGTGAGAAGAAAAATACATAATGTTGTTTAGCTCTAAAGCAAACCTTTTCTCACTTTCCTCAAATAAAGCACTCCTTTGCAACACTGACAGCACTATTAAGGGCAGAAATATGTACAGGTCTTGTTGCATGAGAAAAGAACAAAACAGAAGTGTAAAGATTAGCTTCCACTGCAATTCTGAAAGTGACCATCAAGAAATTTAAATTCAGGAGTATTTTATATTTAATCTTAATATTCCTCCTATATAGGAATACAACTTTCTGGTTGTAACATGCAAAAGCATTGTGGAGTGTTTTATACACAACTGAATGGCAGTATAAACATATTGTTGGTTTTCATATTAGTCCTACATATGTATATGTACTACGATACACAACTATAGCCACACTCAACTCTGAATTTTCTTGCTTTCCTTTTAAAACTCTTTGCCTTGACTTGAATAGAAGTTTCCTCTTTTGTGAGCAGTCTGCTTTGTTCTGTGTTGACACCAAAAATCGAACATGATACTTCAGCTACAAGTACTACACATCCAAAAACACACTTGTTTTGTAATGTCTTGGAAAGTTTAGGAGACTTGTACGCTTTAGAAAGTTCCCCCTGCAATCTTTCTAAATAAACTATCAGCAAAACATACAGTTGCATCTTCTGCCACTCAGTGCAGTAGCAACATGGCAGCCAAAAAGCTCCAAGAACCTTAATTCATGGCAGTGTCACACAGACAAGTCTAAGACTTGTCTTCTGAAGGTGCAGTAGGAACATTTTTAAACGACAAGGAATGTCACCTCTCACCAAGAGTAAGAGGACAAGACTGCTCCTGCTTGCAACTTTTCGTTTTAAGCCCAACCAGAAATCACATCCAGGTTTTTTTATTTTCCTCTCTCCAGAAAACAGCTGCTGTAAGTGTTATTTTGACAGTCATTTCTCTCAACGCAATCACTTGCTTGAAGTGATCACACCTAAACAGTACCTGTTCTGGGAACTGAGAACCTAGACTATTTTGAATAATTACACACTTTCTGGAGTACAACTTTCAGCAAGGTTCCTTATAAAAACAACTATGGACTTGCAGTTAATATTTCATGTTCAAAAGATTAGTTATTCCTTAACATCCATTTACAGTTGGAAGACAAATACAGCATTGGGGTTAACTCTAGGGAAGGCAGGAAGTTGCCTTCCCTAGAAACACACCAATGCATGTGGCAAAACAATTCCCTCCCCAGCCCAATCCTGCTTATGCCACAGCCCCGGAGAGAGGCAGATAGATGTTGCTGCAAAACACAGGGCAGCAGATGGCCCCACGTATGCAGAAGTGACAAATGGTGTCCAGTTTTCCATATCCCTGAAGTCCTCCAGCAGCTGCAGCAACTGCACAAGGCTGGTTTTCCAGAGCTCTGTCCTGAGCTGGTGTCCCAGCTCCAACCTGTTCTACTCCCCTTAACTATGTAGGGAAGATGCCTGTCTTGATTAGCCTTCATCCTCAAGAATCACCCATCATCCTCAAAACCCACTCAGCAGCCTTGCTGGCTCCGCATTACAACAGCTCTAGGAAGCTCAACAGTCTGAGGCACTGTAGGCTGAGTGTAACAATACTTTCCCACACCTGGCTTCAACAGCATTCCTACAACTGCCAAGCTGAAGTACTTTTGCTTTTTTACCTTAGTCTTCACAGTGGTAAAATGAAGATTCATTAGCATGTACTCATAAGACAAAACAACATCAATAGTGGTCATGATGTGACAACATCATCCACAAATCAAAGCCCACGTGAATCAAACACCTAGGTCTTTGCAGCCTGAGCCAAGGAGGCTGGCTCCAGCTAACAACTAAGGCAACCTGTACCGTCTCTGGACTAGATATAGGAAAAACCCTCTACACACACACACATGCAAACACACCCCTTTTGGTGGCTTATGCAGAAAACAAAGCATAAGAGAAACCCCACATACTCATTTCAAAGAGTTCCCCAAATTACTTCACTTGCCTTTCACCCTGTCCAACACATTTGGAAAGGACTATCCTCATTTTTCTCTAACATTGTCACAGTCACGACAGAAGCAGCCTATTTGCCAGATTAGGCACCTTAACATAGAGGCCCTGCAACAGTCACATAATAATATGCAAATTAGTAAAAGACCACTAAAATTCCCCATTCTTCCAAGAGTTGACCCTGTACTAACCGATGTCATCATAAAGGACAGGAATTGTGACACTGAATATTACAGGAGGTGTGCATGGAGGAGTGGGGGAGATTATTTGAAAAGCCTTCCATTATAAAGGGTTACAGCCCCCCATCCAAACTGGACTGGCAGCATTACCAAAGACAGAGCAGTCCCTGAACTCAAGCTGGCTAGGTCCTTGACAGCACAACAGACAAGCATGCGTATGACAAAAAGCGAATTTTATAGACATGCGCATGAAATATATTGTTTTAGAAAAAAAAAGAAACAACACCATAAAGATCACAAAATACCTTGCCCATGTCTATGACTCTCCCACGTCCAAGTGTACAGAAAGACATCTAAGAGGTCCGCGCTGTCAGATTCCTTTGGTGGTAGGTATCTTTTCATTCTGCTCTCCCTTGCATCAGTGACTCAGTCACATATTCCTTAAGGACAGAAACTTCTATTGGTGGCAATGGTGAAAAGGCAGAGACATTTATCACAAGCTACAACAGAGCAATATTCTGCCAATACTGCAGTCATTAACAAATTGTTTTTCACAATGCTGAAAAAAATTAAAGATCCTCTCTTTTAATGCTACAAAGAACATACGCATTTCCATAAATCACACAAACAGCATTTACAGCACCACATCCCTGTAAAGGAGTGCATCAGCTGAGGTCTTAATTGTTTTGCTTTAAATGCTTCTCTCTTATTGGAAGAGATTATATCTTGCTCAAACAGTGAAACTATAAATTACCCATTTTTAATAAAACCTATTTTTCTCTGCCAGAATGCCATTCAAATCAAAATGTTTTTCACTAGCTTTTTATTTTCCTGCTGACTCAATTACTGAATTATAGTTTACTACAAGCAATTATTTTCAGATCCATTTCTTAAATCAAACAGCTTATGTGATATTGTATTTTCTGTGCATAATAATTTTGTAAAGCATACTATATGAGTGTTATAGTACTACAGGAGGAACACCTCTCTCCTTTACACCATTGTTTCAGACAAAGCTTTTCAGAAGAAATTTACATGGAAGGACATTCTCATATGTTAAGCAGCTGTCCTTTTCTTTGGAAGGACAACAGTCCTTTCAAGGTTCAGTAGGCAACACAGTTGTTAAATATACTCTTATCAAATAATGTTTGCAAGTCTTGAAAAAAGTTCTTTTAGGAACCACTATGTGCTTCTGGGAACTTGAAACACAGCATGTCAGTCATGTTTTCAATACCGCCGTTTTAAAGGCTCAACTCTGAAACCACCCTCACATACACAAAAAGAATCATTCACTTGCCCAAGAGCTGGTTGCTGGTGTTCACAAAAACAGCAAGCCAAGTAACATCTGATAAGGTGTTCAACTGCTGCTTCAGTACATAATATTGAAGAGTAAGCTATGAAGGAGATGTTTACTGCAATAATCAAATTTGATGTCATTCTTCATTAGATACTCTTTCCCCAGAAAATATAGGGCCATGCTAAAGTCTGATCTACTTATTTTAAGAAACTTGTCAATTTGGAGCATTCTTCTGTATCAAGCATGCTCTTTTAACTACTTAATTGCACCAGCACCTAAAAATAACCACACAGGGCTAGCCATCAGGTAGATCACAGTAAAGTTATATTCAAAAAAGCAAGAAGGGAGCTATAAGTCCTTCTCAAAACTTGCTTCAAAAAGATATTGCTGTGACAGCAGCCACATAAAGGAAGAAATCATTAACTGAACTCTATATTTATCACAGTAAAACCCCTCAGAAAATATCTATCGGTTCTTCCCAGCCACCCCTCAAAGACATAGTTCACCTAATTCAACTTCCAGCTACTGGAGATTACTTCCTTTTTTTCCTTAACCACAACATGGCCTGCTCACGTGCAACAGTCATCTAAGAGGAAGAAAAAAATTCTCAACACTAACTAGCAGTCTAGGCTGATATACACTATTAATTCTTGTGACTCAAATCAAGGCAGAGCACCAGTCTGAGTCAAGTTTCTGTCCTAATATGTTCATGCACTCACTCAAGTCCGAAGTATGCACACGTAGCATAGGGCAGGACGTAGCCACTTGTTTCACAGTGCCTCCCTTTCCTAGCATCCAGAAAAAGGCCTCTACAAGCTAACATCTTAATAAGTCCTAGAAAGGTTACAGATGTTTTCCCCAATTTTGTTTTACACAGTACATGGTTTGTTGAAAATACTCCATCCACCTCCAGAGAAATAAGAGGAACCATCAACACAGGCAAGGACATGGATGATATTTGATATCTCTGTTCTTTAGCACTACACAGACAGATCTTTTTAAGAGAACAGACTCCCAACACTACCAATGACATACTGCTATTTTCATGATAACTTATGATTAACACCACCTTGGCTGCACCCACCTTCCCATTGTCACTTCAAACTAGTAGCTCAATTAAATAAATGTCCAAAAACTACATTAAAATCAAATCCAGCATAATTCTTTCTCTAGCATTTTAATCCATGTTAATCAATTGGGTGGTTTCAGTCCTATAGACAAGGATATAGCAAAAAATCCACAGTTGTTACTATATCCCAGTGGAATTATGACCATTTGACCGGATATTGCCAGCAGGAAGGAATATATACACTAGCAAAAGGGAAAGTTCTTTTCCATTAACATAAGAAAACCTAAAATGACAGTTCAGCAGTAGAACTGTGATGTCAACATTTAAGTAGTGAAAATTTACTCCAAAGAGGTACGACCGATCATCTGCAAACACTCCAAAAATCAGAGAACTGTGTGCCAGATTCTAACTTGCACTGAAACCTAACTGCCTATTCTTGTACCCTTTTAAAACTATTTTAATTAGTATACAAAGTAAGTCAAATATTTTATTTTGAAACAGCTGATATCAGTATGAAATCTCATTTGTGAAATTATACAGCATACTGAAAATGCAAAATTCCAATTCACTACAACTGCAGACGCGTTGCATGAAAATCGAGATGCTCTATGGAATAAACAGACTGCATTTCTAAGCAGCCACTAATAAACAGTGTGTATGAGTAGTCAAGATGAGAAGGAGGGGAGGAGGGGGGAAAGAAAAACAACACTGTATGTTTTCATAATCTATGGGATAAATGTTTATATGTTGTCAAAACAGGATCCACAGATAATGCAGACACGAAAGAATGCTATTTCAGATAGCTAATTAACACAGCACTCAATACTTAGCCAGCTATATTGCTTCACAGAAACATATGATCTAGGGGTAGTTTTAAACCCAGTTTTAAACAGAATTCTACCTGAAAGTATACTATGTTTTCTATTAGATGTCTCCATATCTCTAGTGAGTTGTGTGGGTATACTTGAAAACAAAGTGCAAATATACAGCCCACATGTAACATATACACATACCTTTGAATACCAACTTTTTTTTAAGATGAGCATCAGTCAGTCAGTGAGCAGCATTCTCTCTCATATGCTGCAAAAACGTAGCACTAAATTGCTTGACAGATTTGGAATATACAGTGCCACTGAGTCAAGGAGCAATGTTAAGAGGTGACGAGGGTGACAGAACCTACAAATTGTATCTGTGATCAAACTGCAGCATGCCACTAAAGTCTGGTGGATTTTCATTGTGTCCCAGACCACAAGACAAGAACAACATTTCCAACCCAATCTATTCTATGATTCTATGATTACGTTGAGAGAACAGTTCGAGGCATCTCAGTAAAAAGAAATCACAAGGCTGACAGCACAAAAACAATGCAGTTGTCGAACTTGGTCATCAACCAAATTAAAGCAAGCAAGCAAAAAAAAATAATAATAAAAAAGTATTTTACCTTTTTAAGGAAAAATTTCTGCAATTTCTTGTGAGGCAGCTTTATCATCTTTTTCTCAGCATTCAGGATACAGGTCAGGCATTGCAAGTAGTTGAGCCATTCTGCAGGGGCTTGACACCTTTTGCCTTCTCTATTAACTCGCTCCAGCCAGCTTAACTCAGTGCGTCACCAGACACCAGCCCAGCCCCGAAACAGATTAAAAGGCAAGAGCTAGGCTGGATCTCATCTTTGACTCAAATGAGGAAGCTATAATACAGACACTCCAGCTCCAGCCAAAGCCTTCAGCTGTGTTGTCAGCACAAGGAGGAAGATAACAGGTCTGCATTGCTCCCTAAAAAAAAAACCCTTCAAAGTTATAAAAGGTACTTGTATAGGGACAAGAATTTACAGGAGAATGAAAGAGGCACTGAGATGCTCAGCATCTCACTGATCCTTTCAAAGCCTGTGCTACAGAAGAAATTCACTCAGTGCCCAGGACTCTGAACACTACCCAGCACTGCCTGCTGAGTGCAGCCTGTCACTGCGCACCTTTAATTAAGCACATTGTATGCGATTCAGCCAAGCGCAGGAAAAAGCCTGTCACTTATGTTCTCTTTATATCATTTGGAGACTTATTTCCTCTGAATAGTTTTCAGAAAAAACTCTTCACAGAAAGAGACTGCACACAGAGATGTTATATACAGATACACACGATGGTATTTATAGAGCATGCCAATGCTGAGTTTGACTCGACGCTGTAGGAACCAGTGATCATGGGCATTGCTGCCTTCCCTTTGAGAATCTCCAACTAAAGCTCAGCTCCAGATTTGGAAGGACAGGGCTCAGCAGCACACCAGTGATGCTGCATCTCCGGGGCCACTAGTGTCCTAAAACAGTAGGTGTGGTAGGACAATCTGATATGAAACACTGTATTCACTCCCAATTATGCCAATGGGATAATCCCTATGTTTAAGAACAGAGCACAAGGTGAAGCAGCTAGTTTAATCAGTTTAAAATCATTTCATGATCAAGTTACCTCCCTGATAGAACTATAGTGCTTCTTGAAGAGTCAGCATGTATAAGGATACACAGAAATGTGTTATAAGAATTTCTTCCAAACATTCTTCAGTTGTTCCCAAATCTCCATCTCCTGCTCTTATACTATAAATATTATTTCACACAAGGTACAAATCCCAAATCTAACACGTCAGATCTCTACCTGTATCATGTTTCTCCTATTTGCATCATTTCCGTATCACAAGTCTCCGCCCTCTTGCTGTCCCATTCTTCAGAAGCCTAAGTACCATAAATACTTTCAAACATTGCTGCAAAGTTCCACCCCTAGAGAGGCACGTGTGCTTAACCTCCAGGAAGTGGCAAGGTTTAAGTCAAGCCAAGGAAACAGGAGGTTTAGAGACTTCAGAACACACTTTGCTGCAGAGGTTTGAATTTAAGGGAGAGCCAAAAATGGCAGGCAAGTGACAGCTGCAGTAAAATGCAGAACCAAATTGAGAACTAGTGCCACTATGCACCAATGACAAAGTCCAAGTCCAACTGAAGAGGCACACTGAAAATGCTACAGAAGTGCAAGGTATGTCAAAATATTGGTCAGGAGAAAAATACAGGCCCAGGACAGCTGCTGAGATAAACCAACAGCTGAATGTAAGCAGTAGACCTGGTAAAAGCATTTAAAAGATTATTCTAGCCATCAGGTATTTAAACTAATGGGAGAGAATTACAGAGTAGTTTTCTGAGAAGCATCCTGTCCCAGGAGGATATCTATCAAAACACCACGAAGATGATTCCAAGTCCCATTTCAAGAAAAGGTTCCAAAACTGGCAACTGGGGAACACAAGCAGTGTGACAGGGGATAATTCTCTCTCTGGTGCATTACATGCTTGAAGCCTTTGGGTTCCATTTTGATAAAAGCTAAAAAGAACATTTCTTAGGAAGATCTCCCTGTATACTCTGTAAGGTGCAGAAAAACCAAAGATACCTGTAAAAACAGGATGGTGAAAGCATCATAAACCCCGCCTGGATGCGTGTAGCAGAAACAAATTGCAGCCCCTAGAATCTTTCTCAGTAGTTTCTGCTTAAAAAGGGCAAGCTTAGTTTTGAAATTTGGAGCTTCTCAAGCCACACAGTTTTAAAAAACCTTGCAATTTTGGTGTATGCATTACCAAGCAGCATATTACTTTTAGAACTAACAATTCTTACTCCAGGATCTGCATAATTTCTTGGTATCTGAACTTCTCTCTAGGAGATTTCCAGTCAAACAGCATTGACTTAGAATTTCATTTTTCACTCTGTAATTATTTGGCTGCATTTTTATTTCTGCACTCACATCCACAAAAGTTGCAAGATTTTCCTCTACGTAAGCAAATTAAAATACTTTTAAGAGATCTTAAAAAATTTAAAAGACTTCCTTCCTTTGAGATAACACATAATCATCACAGACTCTATATTCATCTAATTCTATAAGTTGCAAGATTTTCCTCTACGTAAGCAAATTAAAATACTTTTAAGAGATCTTAAAAAATTTAAAAGACTTCCTTCCTTTGAGATAACACATAATCATCACAGACTCTATATTCATCTAATTCTATAAAGTGTGGTTCAAACTAAACAATTAGATTTAGGTTGAAAGTACCATAAAGACACTTTTATGCCTTTTAATACATAACCAGGTTTTGGAAGACAGCTGCATTACAGCAAAGGTAAAAGGTAGAGTTTCAGCTGTAATTCTGAATTCCTGCAGTTTTGTTGATTTGGTTTTATTTTAATAAAGAAAAACGTTGAGGACTGAAGATGTACCTTGGCATTATTTTTAGGTATTTATGTGTGTCTGAATATATTCTGAATTCTGTCATGGTTACTATGGTAGATAATTGCTTTCTGTTACATGTGACAGTGAACAGACCTAACACAGTCTCTGCTTATTCACAGTCTTCTCAGCTAAATGCAACATCTAACAAACAAACAAGTCCTCCAAACATCATGTGCATAACACCTTTACTTCCAGACATGGCTATCTGCCCTTTTCAAGTCTGTGAACTGTTATATGCTACAGGCTTTGCTTAGGCAATTTAAATAAAAGATGCATCATTCATTGATGAATGCTTACCTCATCTTTCTGATCTAACCACAGAAGGAACACATTTTCTTAATTAATTAATTTTATTATTATTATTATTTTTGTTTATGAACTACACAGTTCTTAGCAGGTCTGTTCCCATCTAATACTAGCTCTCATGGGAAAGATGGCATTAGCCTTTCAAGAGAAGCCAGCCATAAGCAAATTCTGCAAGACTGAAGGAATAAAGTATCTTGTGGCTACTTTTAGTTCTGCATATAACATCTATATAGTGTCTTATATCAAAGAAAAATATAGCTCAGATTTTTCTTTTAGTATAGTGTTACTCTTCATTGGAACCAATATTAAAGAGTTCCATTCAAAGGAAAGTGGTATTACAGATATCCTTTTCTACACCTATTTAAGTTACCTTGCTACTTTCCTTAGTAATGCAAATCTGAAAAGACAAAACACCTTCTTGCTTTAACTCACACAGGTAAAAAGGAAGAGAAAGAGGAAGGACAATTTAAAAAAACAACATTAAAATATTTTATCAGCAATTCCAACCAAACCTTAGTCCCTGTAACTGGCAGATTTCCATTTTATCTCGTTTTGATTTACATATTCACAGGCTTACAATACGCTGGGAGAATTGCTTAATACAAGCCAGTTTCTTCCCTGGGTAGCTGACCCCTTGCAAAAGTTGGTCAGTAAATCAGTAAATATTGGATCAAATTCAGCCGTACTTGCCTGTGCTTAGAAATGGGACACTAAAAAAATTTCTCAATATGAATCTGGACACCCTAAATATTAAGTGTTTAGGATCAGCAGCTTCTAACACAACTTCCAGTAGCCCTAATGCTGCACATCTATACTGGGAACATACTTTCTGGCCCTGATTATCAGAGGGAAGGACCACCAGCTCTGCTGCCTGTCGCAAACTTCCTGTGCAAAGTGCAGAAGCCCAGTTCCTGACACAAGGTCTTTTGAACAAGGAGAATCTTCCACTAAGTCTGGCCACTGGACTGAGCCGTGACAGCAGCTACAAAAACTATTTCTTAAGGACTCAAATAGCATTTTTTGCAGCCCTACTGGCAAACTCAGAGCAAGGGCAGCAACAGCAGCTTCTGACACACGTTTTGCTCTTGGCATCCAAAAGTCTTTGCTCATGGTGCTATTGATCTGCATACTCAAGAACCAAAGATGATGTTTTTGTCAAGTTTTGCCTCTAAATCATTTGAGATTGTTACACAGAGTACTGAATTCTCTCCTTTATGATGCAGAAAGGATTATTCCAGACAACTGGCTAGTGCAAATCTGTTTAAGCGCTCTGGGGCTATACAGCAAAGAACTGATCTTACAGATCATTCATAACTTAGATCAAGAAAATTCCAATATGACCTGTTTTCAGGCTCTTTTTTTAAACACGTACCTAAAAAAACACTAAGCACATTTGATCAGAAGTTTGGACTGCATGAAAATTTCTTTCTTCCCCCTCCCACTCCTCAAAAGCCCAGAGGTTTGATTCTCTTATCTTTTTCTCTTCTGTCCTGATGTACTGTGAGGAGAAGAGAACATCTGCGGGTAGTTCTGCTGTGAATTGGACACTGTGGTCAGGGTTTGACAAAGACTTTTCTCTATTACACTTTTTTGAGGGTAAAACAGCTCCACATAGTTTTTCTAAATCTATATTATAAATGCAAGCCACCTTCAAGTTGATTTCTATTTACAAGCCTTTTTAAGCAACATCAGTACACAGCAGCTATAAAAGAAGGTGTTTAGCTTAGTCATTTGCAAACCTCTCCAACAGTCAAAAGATTTTTTTAGAGATATTTCACACAAACTCACAATAATCCATACTCTTTCCCCCATACAAAAATCAGGTTATCCTTAACAGGTACATTATGATTCATGGCCTTGCTGAGATTTTGGTCCTCCTTAAGATAAGCTCAAGTTATTTAGGATTCTATATTGCACATACTGATTACGAAATTCACATAAGATAAAATATGAGATAACCCTACCTTATGCTTCAGGGAATGCCTCAGATTCAGACTTAGGTCTCAACATATAGCCCAATATATATTTAGAGTGCTCTAACAAGTATGTCTCTTGGACATATTTTTTTTTTTTTAAACATTTTAACTATTCTAAGTTTATAAATTATCTAAAATCATACATTTCCCGAGTTGCAAAAATATTTATTATATTGGTAACTCTTTATTGCTCACAGCTATGAAGGATATAGAAACAAAAGTAATATATGACTTGAGTCAGAGTTTTTGGAGAAAAACAGGAAGTGCTCAACTGTAAATAAGTCACATCTTTTCTTTAGGATAAAATAAAAACTTAGTCCTATTTTCTTAATTTATTAGTATTCATTTGAATCTACCTGCCTTTCAATTTTACTTGTTATTCTTGCACATTTTAGACATACATATAAGGAAGAAAAAAAACTTTAAAATTGCACCTTAAATTAGTTCATCTTCACTTCTGCACACAAAAGCAAAAACACACAAACCAAAAGAATCATCTCTTGGCTTCACCTTTAGTTAAAGAATTTTAATATTCTATCTCCTCATATACATTTCTCTCCATTGCTCTAATAATTTTTCACCGACTCTTTGGTCTCAATAACCATGTTTCTTATGCTTTTTCAAAGCTGAAGTGACTGTAACTGAACATAGGGCTCCAACTGCAAAAACTGAGGACAGTGGCACAGCTCTGCTGGCACAATCTATTCACTTTCTCCTGCCTATGGTACCTCCCGCACACTTCACAAACAAAAGAGGATTGATGCTATAAAGTCTGTGTTCTGCACCTCCTACAGATACACACAGTGGCACATTAGCTGGCACAACAATGCCATACCTGAGTTCTGTTAGCATTTTGAAAGAGATTTCTAGAAATAGCTACACTACTGATTTTTTTTTTTTAAACACCAACTTTCTCTTCACTTTCAGTGCTTTTTCATCTTCGATTAAGGATGCTATTATTCTTCTATTGAGACATTATGTGGATGTACCAAAAACAGGAATGCAGAATATAATGTTACAATGACAACATGCAGGTTCTTTGCTCACAGATTTAAAAAAATAATTAAAAAATCCATCTTCCTATTATCTGTTATCATCTCATGTCAGGTAGTACAATTATATTCTTTGTTATAATTCCAGTAATTTCTGCAGTTGATCATAACCTACAGTAAAACAAACCCTGCCAAATAAACAAAGTCACCTGAAAACAATGAACTAGGGGGTTAACGCTTGGAAAATGCCCAGCTTCTCACAGGAGTTTCATCTTTCAGGTGTGGCAAGGGATCTAGAATTTTAAAAGCAACAAGGCAGCAAAAACAATACTGGATGATTCTAAAGTTATATTTGAAAAATACAGTTAAACCAAAGATGTCAGGAAAAGAGCAACTGAATAAGCTGCAGCTTGATTTAGGCAACTACAAGATCTATTTAATTAAGGCTTAGCTAATGCAGAACTGTATTTTCACTGAACAACAAAAAAAATTTAAAAAACCAAACAGTAACCTTCTGCTAAGTGTGATATATTTCCAGACAATAAATTTACAGAGAATTTCATATCATTTTTACCTTTCAAAATTTCTGTATGGACAAGTACACAAAGAACTACCATCAAGACTTACCAATTTGATCTGTAATGCAAGAGAGCAGTTCATGAATTGCCTCTCAAATGCTTATCTGCAAAACTACGAAGGAATAGGGAAACAGGTTTTTCAAATTTACATCGATTAACAGCAAACTTGCATTAAGTTTAGACAGAGGGAACAAGAGAACCATCTGTATGTTGAGTAGTTAGCCAAGCTGTAGGATGCTTACTTGCAGGATGATTAGCAGGAACTATCATAGTTCTGACTCATAAATGGCAAATTATGTGTTTGGGCTGAAGTCACTCAACTTCAACAAAACCAAATATAAGTTTCCAACAGCTCAATTGAAACAGCATCATGGAAAATGTCATCCCAGAACAGTAAAAGCAAGGGGGATTAAAGGCATAAAGATTGCAGACCTTAATAGGTAATGATAAACTAGAGAAGGTTTGAGTCTTAAGTAACAGAAAACCCACACAAGTGCTTTTAGGCACTTGTGAAACCATTTCTGAACTGCACAGTCCCTCCATTCACAGACGTAACAATTAATTTGATATGGAGAGTACTTAGAGCTGATTTGGCCGGCAAGACAAAAATTCTGAGAGAAGCTTTGTAATTTTGTGAGCTAACATTAGAAGAAAAAAACTATGTTCATCTACTATAGCAATTCCTGCCTAGCATTAGCCATGAACTTTCATCTGCTTGTGCCTATCTGAGGCCAAATAACTGGGGTTTGGCTAAAGCCTTTTTTTCTGGAAAGGAATTCAGTTCTGACTTGAAAACTTCAAGAGAAGCACAAACTCACTTCCCAGCTTCTAAAAACTCCTTTCCCACACTTCTAAAAATCTGCCAGCGGTTTCTAGCTTTGTTCTCAGCTACCAGGTCTGGGAAGGCGGTAGAGGCTTCAGCTTCCAGTTACTGCTTCTCACACCAGCTCAGTGATTGCCAGCATTTCCCTGCAACAGGCAAGTATGATTCACTTAAGTGCATACAGCACTGTCAGGTCAGCTCTTATCATTAAAAAAGTTTAAATCGGTATTCAAAGAAACAAAAAGAAAACTCCACCCTAGAAATGACGGAAGATTTACTCAAATTGTCACATAATAATTCATTCTCAAGCGATTAAAAACCCTTTCCCCAAACAAGACAGACCTCTACTGTTGGATAAAGTTACTGCAAGCTTAACAAATTCACTCATTACCCCAGAATAATTCTGTTGGGCTTGTTATAGGTTATAGATATGTACTTCAAATCAGGGCTCCTGCTGCAGCCTAGTGGTATCTCTGAGGTGGCTTGTTGGCAGAGATGCACAAGATTAGGTGACAAGTCCCTCTCCCCAGTGCATTTCTTCCTAAGGGGCCCATCTCATGGACATGCTCAGAACCTCACAATAAGCCACCCTCTGTGGCACTGGTGCTGTAGATCTAACAAACAGGAATTGCTGAAACTAAGAAAATTGAAAAGTTAACATGAGCGTATATACCGCAAATATCAAAAATGCCTCACTGCAGCCCAGCTTTAGACTGACCTGAACTGGGACTACTATACATCAGCCAGTCTCATAGAACATCCCAAGTAACCAGCCCTGCCAAAGTTAAACTGACAGCTGTACCCAGGTTACCTAGTGCCAGTCTCCTTGTCAGATCCCTATGCTGCATCACAGCTACTGTGGTCTGCAATATTGTGGTGACAACATTCCAACCATTGGAGTTGACAATGTGGTTCTTTATTTGGTTAAGAAACAATCAGCATCCGCCTTGCACTTTCCATGGAAATATCAGGCTATGATCTAAGAAACACAGAATTAATCCTTCCTCACTCTTCAAAGCAAGAGCTGGGGGAAAACAGAGGCTAAAATCCTAGTTCTTAAAGTCATTTGGGTTGGAAGCAACCACTAGAGGTCATCTAGACCAACCACATGCCCAAAGAAGCCAGTCCAAAATTAGGTTTGACTCACACTCTGTGGCAAAACTAAGATAGTTATGGGTTGGAGTACGCTTCAGGGCATGATTAGGAACAAAGGAGAGAAGTTTCTTTTAATACATGGCTGGGATATGGCTATGCAAAGAATGAAGATAAAATCTTGCTACAGTAAAGTCAGTAATTACAGCTAAGATACTTATTCTCTATGATGCAACTCAGTGCTACCATCTGCAACAGATTTACACTGCATTCAGTTTGTCAGGGTGTAACAATACAAGACACGAAGTAGTTTAAAACATGTACATAAAAAAATTTATCTGGAAGATTTGCAATACCTAAATTCAAGACTAGAAATACTTGGCTACCGTGGATAAGTTCCAACCTGCCTTTTGGATTCGTTTCAACTCTCTAAGACCCTTCAAGAGGATAAGAAACTCAAGAGTTACCACTGTTTAAAAGGCACGGTATTGCATTAGTCTCAGAAGTACAAGCATCATTTTCAATGCCGCAAACACGACAGTAATATGGTCGGGGTATGTTTCTACATTTCTACAGTTCCATCTGTAGAAAATATGGTGAATGACTGTGTCCTATAATGCAGAAATATGTATTTCACGGACTAAAGTCAGCCAGCTGATTATCACAGTTATCATAAGTAACAAGGGACCGCACTTTCCAGCTCCCATGGTTGTTCACTACAGCAGCAGCTCTGCTAGCTGCTAGAAAGATGAGTGAGGGAACAAGCGAGCTGTCACATTATAAACAGAAAACTTACAAATTAAAATCTTTGTGATATCCAAAGTTTAAAGTAAATTTTACTGAGCTTTTAAGGAGCTTCATATGCCCCGTGTTCAGTTCTACCAAGCCCACACTAGGTGTCAGCCCTGCCCCGGTACAGCAGGATTCAGCTGGTACAGGCACACACAGGGAGCAGGTGTTCCCAAAACGCTGCGTTTTCCTCCTAGACCATGAAGGGTCACACTTGCGTAGCACTTGGCGAACAAGAAAAAAAACTGTTTCTGTCCCATGGGCAAAAATTAAGAAACTACATAATTTGTCTTTAAAGTGTGTTCTCTCTCAAAGCTGAGCTGGTCTTGTAACTAGATCAAAGGAAGGTTAAAAAACAGGTCAACATGTAGCAGCAATAGGTGCATTCTGGTTTCTGTAGGGAAATAAAGAAGCTATTAGGTTTTTGTACATATTTTTTGAGACATAAAACTTCCAAGAAAGAAAGCCAAGTTAAAATTGCTCTGCAAGAAGCAGAACTAATGGAGATTGTTCCTCAACAGATCTATGATTATTGTTTCTTGGACTTCTTTCCTCCTCTAACTTTTTTGTAAAGGGACATAAAACATATTTCCTAGCCTGCTTATTGCATTGAATAGTACATATTGACTTGGGGCCACGCACAGTTCTGCTTTTTAACCCCTTGGTAGGGTACTTCTTTGAGTCTCTCATCTTTGTTCATTTAACAACATTGCCAAAATCTTTGAGAACAGAGGTCTAAGTGCCTACTCCTCTTTCAAGCCTAACAGAAGTTGGCCATAGTATTGATACCATTGGGTATCAGCGTGATCATGCAGATTGCTTCCCTAGGAACAGCCCAAAGATCTAATAGAATCAATCAACCTCGACATTCTTCGGCAATACTGCTGCAAAATTGCTTGCTTACAGGTCATGCAGTTTCAGGGTATTGCAGTTTTCAGTATAATTCTTTAAAATGAGACTTATCTTCATCCCCATGGCAACAGACTGCAGGCATGTCCACACTGCAGTTAGGAGATGTGACTGCAGTTTATTTGCTAGCTTCAGTCTAGCCAGTTCAAAAAATATAGGAATACATCCAAAGTAGTATGGGTTAGGGTCTTCAGACACAAGCACACAGCTAAAGCTCATGCTGTCATCACATAGCTACTCCTAATTCTGAACCTTTCTATCCCACAGCTGCAGGAATAGCATAGCCAGTTGCAGAGCAGCACCTGGTGAAAAATGTACCTCTTGTTATCTGAAATTATTTCAGTGTGCACTTTACAAGACTGTAATCTATTTAGATAAAAGATATTAAGTGTACATTGTGTGTCTGTGTTTACACCCCCTCTCCCAAACCCACTCCCCCCCCCAAAAAAAAAACCAAACCCCACTCCACACCCCAGTCACTTAAGATGTTTGTGACTAATATAATCAGGACAGGAGGGACACCACTTCCCACACCACAGATGCAGGTGCCCAATGGATGTTTTGCCTATGGATGTTTCCAAGTATCATGTAATGATATAAAGGTCATTGACCTGAGCATATCTGAATTCATCTCATCAGGTTAACATTCAGAAATCTTAATTAAATCTCTGCTCTGCTTAAGCAAAAGTCACATCTATCCCTCACAACACTGCCTGGTGGCCCTGTGAAATCCTACATTGTGCCACAGCAACACATGATGAAAATTATTTAATCCAATTTCTCCCACCTGCGGGGTTTAGGCTACTTTTATGTTTAATCTGACTTATTCTTCAAATTAGTAACAAGACTGGGGGAGGGCGGTGGGGAGAAACACACACTCACACACAAGTGAATGTATCAAAACAGCCTTGTATGCAGCTGGTACCATCTTCAATCACTGGATATTTCTGATAATTCACACAAGCTGAACTACATTCCAGAAACAAAGGGTAGTCAGCCTCTTCAAGACACTCACCTTGGGAGTGAGTTATGCCCACTCCACGTTTTCAAGCAGTGAGGAAAGTTGATTCCAGTCTCCCAGATCTGCTTTGTTTTAAGAATTTGAAAAGTCCCACAGCAGGCTCTTTTGCTTCTACTTTACACATTCAGTCTAGTATTTATGCTGCTATATACAAAGTAAAAATGCTTCAGAAAGAAGCAGAAACAATTAAATTACTCATTTCAGTCTTGAAGATATCATTTTGTTACAATAACTTGCCATATGCAACATGCAGATAGATTTGAGTGCCCAGATCCTTTGACTCTCCATAAACAGCCAAACTTTACTTTTTCCTAGCCACATAAGGACAATACTTTTAGAACAAGATGAGAAAAATTTTGTTTTTCTCTTTCCTCATAGAGAGGAAAGTCTTTTTTCCTCTCTATGTCCTCCTTTCCTCATAGAGAAGACAGCTATCTCTGCCCTAATAAGCTGCAGCAGGTACAGTCTTCTGCCACAACTTTCATCAGAAAAATCTGTTATTCAGGCCCAGATACTTAACGGCTACAGTGTTTTGCTGTTGATGAGACCATAAATAAGGAGACTTCTGTACAAAAAAACTTTGCACTCCCAACCCCCATAAGCACATCTACCAATATTTCATATCTCCTTTACATTTTGGAGTCATGAGGTCAGGTGGAACTCCAGTTTTAACTGCATTTTCTGGAAACATTTATCTTGTTTGGCTGTGTAAAGCCTAGCAGGGGAAAAAATATATATATCAGTATTCTATTACATAATCTTACTTTTCCATTACTTTTACAGAGAGATGAAAGTCAGTTTGAACAATGCAAGTTAACGATCCTAAATTCAAGTGATCTGGACAGTATATCTGGACATTGCATGATGTCCAAGTAAAACTGCAGAAGAAAAAAGAGCTAAAAGAAACAGCGCAGGAAGAGCTACCACACTTTTTCTAAGACATTTCCAGATAGTCTGGCAAAAAATCAAAAGCACCAAGTCTCAGGGGTTTTTTTCTGAGACAAAAAGACACTGTGATAAAGAAAGACAAAGCCAACTTCCCTCTGTCAGCTGAAGACAAATTCAGACTGCAGCCACCACAGGGGAGGCATCCAGCATCTGTATTCTCTGCTGAAGAGGTTTTGCAGGTGCTCCCCATCCTCCAAGGTTTTTTATTACTGTGAAAGGAACACCTTAAACCACGTTAGATTTCCTCTTCAGAATTGCACAAGCTGCTATTTCCAGACAGCTAGAGAAATGGGACCCACTCTGTTCCTCCTGCTGTCAGCATCTGCCTTATACAGCACTTAGGGTGTCATTAAATGCTTCCCCCAGCCGGCAGCCAGGGACACAGAGCTCCTTCATCTTATAAAAAGCAGCTCTTCCAACTGTTCATGCAGGCTCCATTTACATTAGTTAAAGCGCAAAGCACAGGCACAAAGAGCGAGCTAGGCAAAACAGTATTTTAATGATCCATTTCTCTCCCAGAGCCTCGTCTCATCCCAGCTGTACAGCTGAGAAACTGTATGTCTTCTCCATAGCAAGATTCTCTATTCAAATCAGCCTGCATAAGTAACTTGGAAGCATCTGGTCTGCACACATGCTTTTCTTGCTGGACAGTGACATATAAGTGTACAGCTTCAGCAAGAGCAAGGATTCCTGTGCCAGGCATAGTTATGAAATTTAAGAGGAGGCTCTATAGATTGCCATAGGACAACAAGCTTCCTCTGTTAGTGTGTACAGCAAAGTTAGCTTGGCTAGCCCTAGGCACCTCTATCTGACATTCATAATTGAGTCATAAGAAAAGCCAGTGGAAAAGAAAATTCACAAGTGTTCACTGATAGTCACAGTTGTTCAAGTCATCAGATGGTAACATTTGTTTTGGCCATTTGTTGTCTGTAACTATGCTTGCAATGCACTTTTCAAGACCACCAAGATACTAACTAAAATACAGTTATAGCATTGTAATGCCTTGAAGGCAAAGACTTGTAGTATTATTTAGAGAACAGGTACCACATCTAGGACACTATAAAAAAAAAAAAAAAACACCCCAAAACACAAAAAACAAACCCCACACACAATATCACAAAAGGGGCATGGAAGGTTTTTAAGCCTACTTCAACCTATTCTGTGACTTCCAGGAGATCTTTAGGTCCATCCACAGTGGGTAGGAGTTAAGAGTCAGACAGTTCAAAAGAAAATATCCCATGCCTATGGTCCTTACACCCCACCACAAGAACTACCACACTCCCAGCATCAGATCTGGCAAATTTATCAAGTCACCATTTCAAACCTGTAGCAAGCACTTTCCATAGCTCTAGATATTCCAGAAAGTGAACTCTGTTTCAAAGATCAAACATTTCATGGGCAAGAGAATCAATGCATTGCCACATCAAACCATTCTGTACCTGTAATCAGTCCAGTGTAAAATTAATTAGCACCTATACTATTAGAAAAGTTATGGATGAAAAACTCAGGTTCCTCTCCACAGTATGTGGTCAGTCTAAAAGATTTGGAACTAAATGCATATTTCAGGCTTTTCAAAGAAGCTTTGTTAAATTTTCTCTCAAAGCTGATAGAGCAACTCAGGGGAACTGTTTAAAAAAAAAAAAAAAAAAAAAAGGCTAGTAGGACTGGGTAAAAATTGTAAGAACAAGAATAAAGAGGAATAAAGAGTACTGATGTAACCAGTCACAACAGTGAACCATCAAGTTAAGAGATAAACAGTTATTCTATGCAGAAGCTAAACTTAAAATTTCTTTTCTCCCAATTCATACATTTTAGATAGCTTTTTATTCCTTGTCACAGTTACAGCTTTGAATATTCAGATTCTTAAAGCTACATTTACAAGTGAGTTTATTGGAGAATAAAGAGTTAGAGAAGTCAAAATGAGGATCCAGGTGTAACAATATTAGAGACTCCTGGCTGATGATCTACTGTGCATGAGAACGCCTCTCCTGTCTGAAAGGAAAATCAGTTTTCAAATTCCTGATTCAAAGCCGGGGAACTTGCAGGGTGACAGGGACAGGAACTGGATTCTGTGTAGCTTCATCAGTAGGATTGTATAAGCCTCACCTACACATCAAAGCCACTAGGGCTTTCAAATTTTATAACAAGCACAAAGCAATCAAAAGAACACATTCTTCATCTGCACACTGTATAATGTATTTACCCATTAATCTTGGGCATTTTCAAATTATTAAATATTCTTTTTACACAGATATTTCAAGGCTGACAGTATGTACACCCAATACCCCACCACCTGCCCAAAGTCAATTATCTATTCAAAGCTGGCTCTGAGAATCAAAAAGGTGTGCAAGTCTGCCAGCTACATGCAGCATGACAAACCATATTTCAGGAATATGTTCAAAATGTTTAACACATTTAATTAAGCCTTACGCTAACTCCAGTTGGCAAGCTGGAGTATGAATCATGGAAGCTAGATCATAGCAGCAAACTCAAAGCAACATAAACTTAACTGCTTACTCCTGGAGCTGAATAATTACTTACTGCATCAGGGATCCAGGAGGAAACACTCTCAGAGTAGTTTTCAAGACCCTTGCTCCAATATTTTAAGTAAGATGCTCGGCACCTTTAGCCACCAGTCCTAGTCTGTAGCAAAGCTCTCAAGCACACTATGGGACGTAGAAATTCCCAGGTACACTTCTGTGTAAGTCAGAAACAGTTTTCAGATGACAGATGCTCAGAGAAGGCTCACAGACAGAATCAAAACACTACTTATGCAATTTAATACTGTTGTATCAGCTTACTTTATTAAAAGAGTGAGTCGGAAGCCTTAGTTTTCTTAAAAATATATTAATAAAGCAAATCATGTTAAAAGCCGCTGTAATATATACTATACAAAAAGTCTCACAAGACTGTTCACCATAATTAAAGACTTTTTATAGGAAAATGCAGGAGAGTATACAAACTAAACATACATGATTAACAGCTCAAACCATGAAGCAATTCACTCAAATAACAGTCTCACATACCAACTTGAAAAGTACTATTTTGCTCATTGTTGTGCTTGGAATTTTCTTTCAAAAGAGGTATTATTAAATATATTAGTATTACGTTTTCCCCAATTTGAAAATTGAGAATTGGACTACAAATATAAAGTTTTAGATTAGTAAATGTTGATGACTCCCCAGTTCCCAATTACTGGAGATGAGAACTGTGGTCGTTACAGTGTACAGGTGGATCACGCTACTTATTCAAGTACCTATATATGAATAAATATGCCTAAACACCACACTTCAAACTCAGAGCATCACAAATAACAAAAGACATTAATGAAACAGATAGACTGTACCTCAATCATACATGGAATATGTTAATGCCCATTAGTATACACTATGATTTCCGTCTATTTTTCTTTTGTTTCAAGTTTGTTATCAGAAAAAAGAATTGCAGACCACGCTAAACAAACCTACTGATCACTCTAAATATTAACTTCACAAAAACATACCAATTAAAAAGGGGAGAAAACAGCTACAAAATAAAGGCAAAAGAGCAATCAGGAAATCCACATTCACTTTTGATGAAACCAGTTTGAGCAAGGGCAGAATTTGTCACTTACTAAGCTCTTCACATCCAGAATTAAAATATTTAGAAGACTTAAAGTTTTAATTTCATATAATTATGAACGGGTCATTTGATCATGATACCTAAACATCAAGAAACTTAGATATGTCAGAAATTCTATATAGATGCCGGATCAAAGTTTTGAACAGGTGGGAACTTTCAGTTAGCTCCACAGAGACAATACTGTACAAATACCCACCTGCAACTCTAGACACCAGATCTTTATATTCACCCCCACACTTTTCTAGTGTTGATGCAACCCTCTGTATTCCATAGAGGTGCTACACAACATGACTTTTCTGGTCACCTATCAGAAATAGTTGGCTAAATGAGACAAAGCATCTGGCAGTTTTTAAGAACTCAGCTGCTTCAGAAGAGATAATTTGCTTTCCTCCTCAACTTCTAAAATGTATTCAGAGCAGCAACAAAACCCACACTGCATATTTCACACACTACTTGTAAATTTTGACATAATCTTCGTGAAACCCTGAGCGTAATAAACATGCACAAGTACTGATCACACATTCTATAAACACGGAACTTCTGCAAGTTTAACTCATTTGTTCAAATGCAGCCAGATTAATTTATTGCAAAAGCTCCCTTTCTAGTCAACAGGGAAAACTAGTCAAGTATTAGATAAAATAAATTACACCCTGAAACACATAACTGCCTAGAAACAGAAGCCTAATTCTTGATATCTACAATAACAACATAATTATTCTGTGTCTAGCCATGCCCACTTGAGAACATAAAAAAAAAAAATAAAAAATTAAGATGTAGACCTACGTTCTGATTTTTCCTATCAAATCTTTGGAAGAAAGTAGTCAGAGGAAGACTTTTCTTCCAAAACACAGTGTTCACCTTGCTTCTTTGTCACATGACTTTTCCTTTGGTGAAAGTTAATTGGAAATAGCAGGAAAGGAGAGAAGAAGAAGATTCAAAAAAAGAACTCTTATTTCAACACAAACCACTATGTTCTTAGGAGAGAACAAACCATAGAGGGAGCAAGAAAATTAGAGTAATCTAGGGGTAAAAAAAAAAAAAAAAAAGGAAAACAATTGACTTTGAGCTCATTGTAATAAAGAAAAATGGATTTTCTCACCCTAGAGTTGTAATGTGTAAATTGTATTTTTCTTCCATTTTAAAAAACACAGCTCTCTAGGAGGCACCATACTCATCACAAAAACAAATTATCCTTGACTCTAGGGACTGCCAAGTGACTCATCTCTCCTGATGATACAATTCACTTGGAACCAGCACACTCTTGGGCACCAACTACCATCGTGGTACAATATCATTTTCATGAGGGCATGGTTTTCCCTAGATGAACTTTCATTTGTCTTAAATAATAACTCCTGTTCAAAATCAAGCAGCCTTATTCCGTGAAGCATTTTACATCTTTCAAATACTTTCAGAGCTTCTTTTCCCCATTCAGCATGACATTTGCTCAGTAGTGAGTGCTGCAGTGCAGACTGCAAAGATTATTTTAAAAGCTTCCAAAACACAATATATTTCCTGTGCATGCAAGTGGCTGTGTGACTGATTACATCAGAGATGGTCATTTTAGCGTCCACTTAAGAAAAAATTTGGTTGGTTAGCTGTTTGTTCTATAGCTAAACACACGACCCAAAATTCAACACACAACCAAAAACACACCCACAAAACATACACCACCATGCATTGTCCCTGAACTGTGCAGGCTACATCACCCCACTGTGTCAGTGCTTCTTGGAATATCAGAAATAGTGGTGAAATCACCACCATAGCAAAGTCCTGATTCAAGAGAGGTTTAAGATCAGGGTCAACACATGGAAAAGTAACTCTTTATTGGGAATGAGCATCAGCTACTATCTCAGGTAATGGAAGATCTGCCATGAACTATAAATATCAGTGACCTTTTCTACCAACCAGAACACCATTATCTCCTCATTTAGGGTCTCAATATATAGTGAAACAGAGTTCTTTTTTGGTTCTTAAAAACTAAGGTTTCTGAGAAACAAAATCTGTCACTCTTCAACTGTGGAGAGAATAGTTTCAATGCAGGTTGCCACTCACTGTAGATATCAGCATTTAGCAGCAGCTGTAGAAAGCCAAAGGGGTTGAGAAATCCTGATAAAGGTTCACAGACTTTTTTAAATGCTATTATCTTGTTTCTAATGCATCTGAGCCACAACAGCACACTGTCTGAAAGCAATAATTCAAAGAAATAACAGAGACTGTACAACAAAAATTGCTAGAAAATGAAGTTTAACATGAATAGGACATCATTAAACATAAACATTAAAGTTCAAAGGTCTCAGTTCTTTCAGTTTGTTCAATAAGGTTTTCTACACACTGCTTAGCCCCAAACAGTTGAAATTTTCTACATCTCTATTTGCTGTATGAATTGTTCAAGGGGGAGGAGAAGGAAAAATATCAAAGAGAAAAAAAATAATCAGGTCTTTTTATACTGACACCTCTCCTGTGTCTTCCGTAATTCAGTTAATGAGGACAGTGACAACAAGAAGTCAATTTATAAAGAATCAGAAGTAACAGAATTCTATAGCTCAGCTGTTGTCCTGTCAGCTTACCCACCAGTGCTGGAATTCTGAACACAGGCTCTGGGGTACAAGAGGAGGAGAAGACACTTCATTCATTCCATAACCCCAGCTGTCCCCTCTCACATTTTAGCCACACTAAGTCGGTGATGGAATAACCCTTCATCTCCATCAAGGACACACATTTTTATACACTTGTTCAAATATTCTGTTGGTTGCCTGACCAATTTCATTCCAAAAAGAATTGCAGTTATTTAATTTTTTGTAGTGTTGGTACATAGGCACTATAGATCAACGTCCAAAATATATTCAAAAAAACCAGTTTCTAAAGAGCAATTTAGAGTTATTAACTGTCAAATCCTTCATAAGAGCTAAGTACTTCAGATTTTTTTTTTAATGGAAAGGTTTAAGTAAAGTAAAACAGCTTACATTGCCTACACCACGTGCTCAAAGAAGAGCTGTGGGAAGGAGAAATAATTTGTTTCTTAAATACATTACCACTGTAATTTTGTAAGAACCTATTCAAGGTCATAATCTTCTGGTAAATCGGATAAGGGCCTGCATTTGAGCTCACTCAGTACATACTTCTGTAGAGAAAAACAAGTCATCCCAGATCAGTTGGTAGGCATCTCTATTTTAGAAAAGTGTGTAGCACAGTACCTGAACTTACAGCTACTTAGATACTGTGATTATAATGCATTACTAGATAAGAAAATTTTTCACTACTATAAAGATTTTTCTTAAACATGTTTTAATAATTCTGAATGCTTGGGCTTTTTTTGAGAAGGAAAATTGCAACATGTTAAGTAAACACGTTGCTGTCATCTAGCAACCTGAACTAGGCTTCCCTCCTCAAGAGCTTTTACATCATATTACAAAATTACACTTCTCTCCACTCTGTGGTCAAATACCACTCATTTGACCATAAGCTTCCTATTTGTTTTTCCCTGAAAGGACAAGCTGCTTCCATTGCCCAAGCTTTTTAAGAAGATACAGATTTGTGTGTGTGTGTGTATGTGTGTACACATACACAGATCCAAATTGTTGAAGTTTCTTGGTAATTATCTTTAATAACCTCCTGTCTCAGGAGAAGCCTGTGATCATTCCCAACAACTAAAACATACAACTCACAAAGCAGCAGAAAACTAAAGTTATTCCATTTGGAGGGCCCTCAATACACATACTAACCTGTGATCTGCAAGATCATCCACTGAGATGTAGATTTTATTTCCTGGACTGTGCAGTCAATTATGATTGCTATTAAAAATCATCCCCAACATACATTTACCTTTATAATGGATTGAACAGTCCATACCAGGTGTATTCAGACCTTTAATTAACTGAAGTAGGAGACACAAGGAGACAACCTGATCAGGAAGAAGCAAAGGCCTTCTTCAGAGAGCAGGAAGAAGCCTTATGTGTACAAACCCTAACACTCAAAGAATACACTTTATCCCCACTGGTATCTTCTAAAAGTGCAAAAGCAATCCCAGGGATTTCTACATTGATGAATGCAATTCCTGACACAGGTGATCAACAAGCCAAGGAGGGAAGTTGTTCTGCTGGACCTGATCTCTACAAACAAGAATGAACGTGTCAAGACTGAAGTTCAAGGGCAGTTTTCATTGCAGCAACCATGAAAAGGATAAACTCAACATCCTGAGACAACAGAACAATGCAAAAGTCAAGATCACAATCCCAGACATCAGTAGAGCAGATTTTGTCCTCTTCAGGTACCTGATTGGATGAATCCCATGGCAGGTGACCCTAAAAGGAAGTGAGGTCCAGGAGAACAAGATAATTTTCAAGGATCACCTCATCCAAGCTCAGTATTTGGCCACCCTGATTTCAACAGAAAATCATGCAAAGGCAGTCAAAGGCATGCATGGATGAACAAGGAGTATATTTGACAAAACTCAGACATGAAAGAATATATATAAGTGGAGGAAACAGAGACGTGTCCAGGAGGAACATGGAGACTATTAAGCATGTAGTGATGGTGTCAGGAAAAGCAAAGCCCATGTGCAATTGAATCTAGTGACAGACACAGAGGGTAACAAGAAAGGCTGCTACAGGTATATTAGCTGCAAAAGGAATAGCTTTGGTCCTCCTATGGAGTGTGAAAAGGAAGATGGTGACAAAGGATACAAGGCCAAGGTGCCCAGTACTTTCTTTGCCTTGGCCTTTACTGGTAATACTGGGCCCTTAGGACTTCCAAGCCCCTGAAACAGGTGGAAAAGAAATATTTGGCCTTGGTGGAGGAGGGTCAGTTTAAAAAGCATTTAAACAAACTGGATACGGTGCCCTCTTCTCCCTTCCCAAATTAAAGTCTCCTGGACTTGATGAGATACAGCCATGAGTGCTGAGGGAACTGGCCAATATTATTTTGTGGCCACTCGCAATGCTCTGAAGAATCACAGCAGTTAGGAAAGCTTCTTGAGGGCCGTAAGAAAGGATGTAGTTCCTATCTTCAAGAAAGAAGACCCGACAAATTGCAAGCCAGTCAGCCTCACCTTGATGCCATAAAGGATGATTAATCGGATCCTTCTGGAAAGAATTCACAAACATACAAACGACAAGAAAATTATTTGGAGTAGTCAATAAATTTGTGAAGAGGAAAATTGTGCTTAAATGACCTGGCAGCCTTCTATGAAAAGATGACCATTTTGGAGGATGAGTGCATAGGCTTTAAATAAGGCTTTGACATTGTCTTCCATATCATTATCTCAGACAAAGAGATGAAGAATTGATTGAAGTGAATTGATTGATTAATTCAAGCAAACAGGGAGATGGATCAAAAACTAAGCAAGCCTAGTGAAGGTGAATAATCACCACAAAAATAATCAATGGATGAGAGGATCTAATCTTAAAAGAAAATATTCTGAGAAAGCTGGTTTTGTTCCCCATGAAGAAAAGACAGGGGACAGGGAAGGAAGGGAGAGTATCTTATTAATACGTATAAATACATGGAGGAAGTAAAGATGACATAGCCAGACTCTCCACAGTGGTATCTAGTGAAGTGACAGGCAGTGGACACAAACCAAAGCACGGGTAATTTTATTTAAACATTAGAATTTTCTTTTGCATCTAGTGTGAACGCTAGAATAGGGTCCCAGAGACCTTGTAGAGTCCATTCAAGGTACAGAAGATCAGACTAGAGGAGCTCCAGAGGTGTCTTCCAACATAAGCTTTCTATGTTGCTATGAGCACTTATTGCTTTAATAACAGTAGCACTATAGCAAGAAATAAAAAATTTCCAGTGATCAAGTAGGTTTTGTGCTTTCCTCACTGTGATCATTCAACATAGTTTTAATTCAGTTTCTAAATGCTATCACATGAGCTGTTACTGCCATTAGTTACAAAAACTTGATCTTTCACTGAGGATCCAATAAATTCATATCTCCTATGGACAGTGGTTGAGCCTGCAATGTATGCTTGTCATGAGACTATACACAGAACATCCACCTTTCCTTCCTCCAATTTTATTATTCCCATTTGCATCAGTATACATAGCATCAGCAGAAGTTATGTGTCTTTGGAAACAGTACAAGAGTTAAAAGTAAGCCTAGGTCCTGTCATTTTCAATTTTGCCACGCAGTTCTGTTTGTGTATCATCATTTCCACTACATATCTCCTCTACTTTTCCAGGAGTCCCATGCAACGTTTGAATTAGAGCACGCAAATTCACTTGAAAGGGTAAAACAGCTCAAAGCAATATTACAAGCTAGTTTCTGAATGCTATAATTTCAAAGTACTGTGAGCTCTATTGCATATATACTCATTATTTTAGCAAGATGAGACAAAGAATTTTGCTGCCAATTGCACCTTCAAGGAGGTTAAGATAGAATATTAACACTTTGACCTAGACTAGACCACAAAGCACATTACCCTTAAGTATGCTGGGGCCTCTGATAAACACAGTTGGTCAAACCTATGCTTCTCTGCCAAGAAAGGGCCAGTTTGCCAAAAATAACCATGTAAGGAAAACTGCATCCCACAAGTCGAAGAAACTGCAGGAGTTTGAAATCCTCTCAAGGAAATTTTCCTCCACTAACCTGCTCCCCTTTGTGGCAGGACAAACTGGGTCCATGGTTTTGGGATGTTCCCCCTCCAAGGGAAAAACCCTGATGATAGCAACTCTGAGCAATGTAGGTGACAGTTCTAAAGCAGAGCTGACATACAACACTCTAGGGCCAAGATGTGCCTCAGAAACACTTGCTGTATCCAACAATCCCATTAATTTATGCCCCTAAAAAACTTGAAGAACTTGTCCATAAATAGGAAGATCAGACCATTTTTATGATGCATTTTACCACCATTTCATTTGTCCATACTATACACAGGATAGAAGAAAGCAGAAGGCCCACATAGCCTAAAGCAAGTTATTTATAAGAACATCCTTTAAGCAGATGTGAGCCACTGCATTACTTGAGTCAAATTCCCTCCTTAAGTCAGGCTTCAATGTCTTAAACAAAAAGAAAAGTTACTTTGGGGTTCAGCACAGTACAGCTATCAGTCACTAGGAACAGCAGACTGCTCCTTCTTACTATACCACAACAATAGGACACCAGCTTCATAGAAATGGAAGAGGCTTACAGACTAAGCCAGTAAAGGGCTGAAATAGCATGACAGCAGCAGAGTAAGGAGGAAAGTCAGATTTTCTTGTATTTTTCTGTAGTACTGTGTAATAAACCAACATGGAAAGTGAAGGCTGAGGGTACTTCTACACTGGACAGCGATATTTCACTGTCAGTAATTTGTTAGTGGTCACTGTGCACGTGTTTTATAATGTACAAGGGCTTTTCAATCAGACTTAAGTATGTGCTCCCACTCATCATACACGCACTGCAATCACCTGGCTGAGAAGTAGACACCAGAAACACACACCATTATCAAACTGCAAAATGTAATACTTACATCAGAAAATGAGAACACAGGATTAAGGTTTCTATACAAGTAGGCATTACATGCCATTTTTTCTGTCAAATTTAAACTTCAGAATTATAAGAAGCACCCCTAATGAAAGTTAACTAGCTTAAATTAATTTGGGAAATGAAAGGTGTCTTCACAAAAAAGCCCTCCTAAAACCCACAAACCAGAAATTTGATCTTCAGCCATATCCTCAAAAAAAGTGACGAGCCAAGTTACCTGCCCCTAATTTCATTCCCAAGATTTTTGAGAAGTAATTTATTGCTCTTCTTAAGAAATCGAAAAGGAGGAGAAAACCACATTTGGATATTGTATTCACTTTAGAGATCAAAACTAAAACTTATTGCTCCTTTCTATAATTAAGGGGTTAAAACTATGCCTTCACCATAGTAGAAAGTCACAAAAACACATCCATGCACTGAAAATCAAACATCAAAGTAAGTTTAGTATTTCCAGGAGTAAGAAATATTGGGAAGTTTATCTTGAAAAGGTGGCTTCTTAGACAAGCATCTTTGCAACCCTCCTTCAATCTTGAAGGGGTTCAGTCTCCTTCACTTTTTGACATCAGCAAATGACAAATAATCTTTCAGGCACACCTCGGTTTACTCTACACAAAACAGCAGCACCTTGCACTAACACCTGGGGCCACTGGTAGACAGTTTTACAGTCAAGCTTTGCCCTCAACTAATCATAATAGTGGATGTTAATTTGTTCTCACCTGGATGTTAATTTGTTCTCACCTGTTTTGTATCTTCGTATCACCTTCTATGTCTAAATTGGACATTCAAACACTTTGAGGCAAGACTTACCTTTTCCTGTAGGTTTGGGTTTGTTTTTTCAATTAGCACAATAGCATAATTCTACAGTAATATAAGCAATAGATTAACTTGAAACAAAATGTTAGCTCAGTCCTCCTCTGGTGAAGAGCCAGCCTAGTGGACAAAATGTAATGACTTCGATTTAATAGTCCTTGGAATTAATTTATCAGGCACAATTTACAATACACAAATACTGCTAATATGACAGCTATTCTTTTTGAGGTCATTACAAAATCTTCTCTGCAGGAAAACAATATGCCTCAAGAAGCTGTGTGTTATTTCTTGGAAAAAGCGTACAGACAATACCTGTAAATCAAAATTCCCTAACCTCCAGTTCAACTTTTTTTTTTTTCCACTTGACCTTGTAGTAAGAGATCAAAAATAGGTTAACATCTTCAGAGCTAGAAGCATGTGGAGAAACAGTATCAGAGACATTTTGTTTCCATGAAGGCAGAAGAAGATATAATTGCTTAACATTTGTGTGTTCCACAAATAAGGAGATTTACCTCTTTTACAGGTTCTTCGTCTGGAGCAGCATCTTCCACCACAGTCTGGTGAACAGAGAGGAGAAAAGAGAGGAAAAGTCATGCAAATATAAGTTATCAAGAAAGGCAATTCTGAGCCAAGATACAGCACAAAATGCAGTTTAGTTTTAGGCAGTTAAGTTGCTTTTAGTTTATACCACCACAGAAGGCATGTTTAATCCTTCACACTTAGCACAGTTAAATTAACCTCTGAATCCATGGAGACTTGCTTTCACCAAGATATCTAAAATGCTAAGAGAAGAAAGCAAGATCATACTGGCACTATTAAAATTGCTGATGAATAGTTAAAGACATTTGCCACAGAATGAATAAAGAACAAAACAAGATTATTCATGAAAAAAACTAGAGAACTGGAACTGCATTTCTTGCTTAGAAAAGAGAATATAAGTGTATATATAGGACAACATTTTCTAAATGCACAAGTTCCAATTCAATATTGAGCTCAGCTGAAATCTATTAAGTGATGAACCTTTTGGAAAATAGGTAGAAAAAATTACGTAGAGCTTGATCACACAACCCTTCCTCAGGAAAAATACTCCCAAGGCTGTAATTCACTATCCCCTCTGTCCAGCTTAAATGGGATCAATACTTTGCCTACTCACAAAGAAATTCTAGACCCAGCAAATATCTCAAATTTCTTGCTTACTTGTCAAACACAATTAATGACCTCCTGAGTCAACAGGTGAAGGAAGCAGGATTTCACTCTAATCTTCCTTTATTCAAACATAATATAGAACATGCCCTCAATGCACTCCTCCTTATCAAGTGATTGATTTACTATAAAAGCTGCCTTTAATATCTGCAAGTCATTCACCTGAGTCATGCACAGGCACTCATAAATGCCTCTGTTTTAAAAGGCTTTTTGGCATTAAGGAAGGGAAGGAGAAGGAGGTCCATATGCATCGAAGAATTAAACTGTCTCCCTTCTTGTCTACCAAACTGTGAAAAGCTTCCGTGAAAAAGAACAACTTGCAGACAGTGATGAAAACATTTTATCCCACACAGATTCAGAGACCATGACAGCTCCCTTGAATCAGTGCAATCAGTAGTGTTTAAGCTGCATTCAGCTCATTAAAGAGTAAATGTTTCTGCTGTTTGAAAGTGTCTTCATGGAGAAGAGCCCACAAGAAATTAAATAATTTCTATGTACCTTTACTAGATTTGAGCAAATGGTACTTCAGGAATTCTATCTACAGCATGATCTAAAATGGTTATAAGTTATAGCATATCTTTAATGTGCTTAGAGACAGCAATAAATAGAGATAATAAATGGTGCTTTATCTTTTGTTCTCATCTAAACCACAGGAGTTTATGACTGCAATTCATTAACCCTCTGCACACTTTTTGTGAGTGAAATCTCTGCAAGAGAGTTCTGCAATAAAGCAGTGTAGCTCAGCTATGGTATTCTTTAAAGCAGAAAACAACAACACAAACAAAACAAAACAAACAAAAAACAAAAAAACAAAAAAAAACAAACAAAACCCAAAACAAACTCCCCTCCCCCCCCCCCAAAAAAAAAAAAAAAAAAAAAAAAAAAAAAAAAAAAAAAAAAAAAAAAAAAAAAAAAAAAAAAAAAAAAAAAAAAAAAAAAAAAAAAAAAAAAAAAAAAAAGCCTGCTACCATAACCTACAAACCCGAACCTCTGATCAACCGTAATTGCAATGGGGCAGTTACACCTGGTAAGGAGATCCACATAGTTTTTTCTGGAAGACAGGTCTAAACAGTCCTCTGCCAACAAAAGAGGTGACAATACAAAGATGTCCCAAGCTATGTATATTGGGCTTTAGTGCAGGACTTACCCTATGATCTAGGGAAGTTTTTCCCAGAAGTTGACAGCAGAAAAAGCAATCTAAGCAATAACTGAAATACCTTCTGTCTAAGCCAGAAAGAAAAACACTGGACACACACAAAAGAACCTGATTTTAGGAAGAAGGGACAGAAGAAGAAAAAGAACAAGCATGTATATGCACTTTGAATACTGCAGTCAGTGGAAAGGAAGACTTGGAGGGGAGCACGATTTTTATGATGTTCAGCAGAAAAACGTTCACCATAGGTACAGTTATACAAATCTTGTTGTTAAAGTGATTTAACTAGGAGTCAGCTGACTTCTCAAACAAAATCAGGACTGATACACTGTTTCACAGCTATAATCTGTTTATTAGTACTCAGATTCCCTGCATCACACAAGGGGGAACAAGTGTCAGCATTCAGAAGTGAATTACACCATTTAAACCTCTGTAACTTATCCTTACACCTCACAACTTATCCTTCACCTAGAGACTCCAGAGTGAGCTGTGCTGTGATAATAAATTACAGTATCGCTTCTACTGTATTGTTTATATGTATAAACTAAAACCTTGCATGAAACCTTTTCCACAGGCTAGCAAGTCCTTTTTTGAGGGAGATGCTTTGTATTCCCCAGATCCTGGCTGCCTCTCTCACCAAACTGCTGTTACAATACTTCAATCAAAGAATGGGGCAGGGTGTTAAAAAAAATGCAAAACCTCCACACCTCACAAGTTTCATCTGTTTCTACCATCCCTTACAGATATGCATGATGTGCTGTAAATATTTGACCTGAAATATTTTATTTTTACTACACTACTCAAAAGTCCCAGAAACACTCAGGAATCCCCTTGTCCCGTTACTGTACAAAAATCATAGAATATCTAACTGAAATGGAAGGTGTCCACAAGGATCACTGAGTCTAGCTCCTGTCTCTGCACAGGACAACCCCAAGAATCACACCATGTGCCCGAGAGCACACTCTGAATATCTGAACTTGAATGATCCCTTTCTTGACACAAGATAACCTTACATTGCAGGTAACGAAAATGCTACTAGATAAATCTTGAGAGTACATACAACACAGCAGCCAGGTAGTTACCACAGCACTGGGTTTCCAGTATTATCCTGAAAGCACAGTCTTGTGCTTAGAGGCAACGGGAGAATGGGTAATCAGAACCCAGGTGAGGTCTACGGGCTTACGCGAACCTCAAATTGCAGATGACATAATTCACGTTTAAATGTGAGCCTGAGCCCGACTCAGCCCGCTTTGCTGGTATCTGCTGTATACGCTCTTTCCCTTTCAGCCGCCCTAGCCCGCCGGGGCAGGTTCCGACCCAATCCCCGTGCTGGGCGTGAGGACAGGACAGGACAGCGGACATCCCGCACCGCCGCGGCACCGCGCACCGCGCTCCAAACCGCCCCGCGTGTGGGGCAACAGGTTCCCGAGCCTCGCCTGGATTCCCGCTCTCAGCAGGGAGCGGACAGGGCAAGGTATCCTCATGACACCCCATTTCGCGAGGTTCGGGGCAGAACCGAGGTGGTTTTCCCCGGCGGGAACGGGGTGGGGGGGCCGGCAGTACCGCTGCTGCCGCTCACCTCCGTCTCCATGGGCTCCACCTCTATCCCTTTCCATAGCTCCAGCAAGTGGGCGATCGGCATGCTGGGCGATGCGCGCCGGAGGACGGGATCAAGCAGGAGAAGGAGCGCGCCGTCGGCCGCCGGTGCAAGCGGGAGAGGAGAAACGAAGGTGCCAGCGGACGACGGGACGGCGTGCCCAGCCCAGCCCGGGACCCTCAGCCTGCCCTACCGCCCGGCAATATGGCTCCCCGCCTGCCCGCCGCGCCCCGGGGAGCCCCGCGGGCGGGGCGCCGAGGCACCACAAGACAGGGGCCGCCGCTCCGCAGCCACCGACCGATCCCCGCCGCCCTGTCCCGTCCCTCCCGGCCGCCGCCCCCGCCTCGGCTCGCTTTTATGCCAGCGGGAAAGTTGATCCCGAGGATGCGGCGGCGGGCGCTGCCATGGTAACGGCAGCGCGGTCCCCCCCCCCGCACGGCCCGGCTGAGCCCCCCCCGGCCGTCCCGCAGCGCTCCAAGGAACCCGGGCACTGTGCCCGGCAGGGGAGAAGGGCGCCACGGCTGAACTGGGGGCTGGAGCAAGCAATAGAAAAATTAGGCAGTTTTTTCCCCACAATTCAAAACGTTGGTATCTTGATGGCAAGTGCAGCTAACAGAAGGGTGTTCTAAGGTTTGCCAAGCTCGATATTATTCTTGTCTTAAAAAGAATTATCTCACTTATTTTCTTTATTATTTTATCTCTGAACTATGAAGCCTGTAGTAAAGTTGATCTATTCAGATGCCATTTCCTCCTTCTGTTCTCACAGCCTATTACACCCTTACTATATAACAAGGATGGCACATGTCCAGCTGCAGAGACCGTGATTTATGCAGATGTTGATTTGAATCCTCCTCAAATTGAGGTCAAAGCATGCATGTTAACTTGTTCAGGCAACTTTGTCATGGTCCAAAAGCTTTTACTGTTAAATAAGTCACTGCTCTTCAAAGAGCCATTTTGGAACAAATAGTCAACATGCAGGGTGAATTTTTCTTCTATTCCATGCTCAAAAAACCACAGCTTATTTCCATAAGCAGTGCTGTACAAATTCAGGACAAGTTTTAGTGAAAAATGAAAATTGTTCTACCAGTCTACAAAAGGAACATTTAAGCAGTGTTCCTCCTCCAGTCCCATCCAGCTTCTCCAAACTGTATTCAGCATGAATAAGCTGCCCTGTAAGTCCAAATGCCAAACACAGCTAGGAGAATTAAATTCACTAGCCACAATAAAAGAAAAACAAAACAAACAAACAAAAAAAAACAAAACAAAAAAAAAAAAACCACAAAACCAAACCAAAACAACCACACAAAACCAGACCTTAACTAGAGTCACAAATAGAACCATGCATTCAGATACCACTGCAAGAACTCAGTCCTTTAATTGTGTTGAATATGAACACTTTTCTTGACTTCTGTGACAGCACTTAAGTAACAACTCGTAACACCAATTATGCAGCTTCATCTGCTTTACAGATTGAGCAATTAAGTATCTAGATTGTTGCCTTTACTCATGGCTCACCAAAAAAGTGTAGTGGGAGTGATGTCGATCACATAACAGACACGTAATTGGAATCAGAAGCCATAGAACCTGGCTGCTACATACTCCCTGGCTCTTGTATTCTGTCCCTGCTTCTTCCCCTGCAACATGAGACATAGTTACCACCTTTAACGTGATGTACAGGCTTTCCCAAACAGCCTCATAGCACCAACAAATGCGAGGACAGAGATAGGACCAAATGCAGTAAATTCAGAGCAAAACCACACTTGTTTTAGAAGACCCTCTTATGAAAGAGACATGTGGTCCCAGAGAAGACACAAGAAGATTGCACATGATTATATCATGTCATCTTGATTTTTAAAAAACTGTTTAGCTCTGATTTACAGGACTGTATTTTATCCTCTGAAATGCAAATAGATCTTGGGGGCCATAGGCTGAGAGAAAGACTAAAGTGTCTGTGACAGCAGGAACTGGGGAAATGGGACATGTCAAGATAATCCTAAGGGAGGCAAATCCAAGGTTTAGGATCACTGCACCTGCAGTCAAGTTAAAAATATGTTCATTTAGATCTAATCTTTTTTCACATTTTCCAAGAACTTCACTTAATTCTTGAGACATACAGTTACATGCTTCCTTAAGTAAGTATTAATCTATTACCAAACTGGGATATCAAAAACCACCAGTACATTTCCAGATCAGTTTGGTCAGTCTAAACATGCATAAATTAGAAACAGAGGAAACCAAGCAATGAGATCTTGTTATTGCTTTAGCATATTTACTTCTGTTATAAGCATGATGCATCTATCCTGCAGTGGACTCATTGCACTCTTTCAGCACCAAGATATGAATTGGGCCCAAATTAAGTGTTCAAGTTTATTGGGTTAAGCAAAGCATGCATTTCATACTCCATTTCTTAACCCTACATAAAGAAAAGCAGAAGTTTTCAATCTCAGCTCAAAAGAAATAATGAGGGTTTTGGTAATTCCCTCCACCCCTTTTATTTTGCTGCATTTACTCAGAGTAATCCCACTGAACTCTCCAGGACAATGTTTGACTAGAGATTTTGAAAGAATAGGGTCTCCTTCATTAATAAGGATACCTGATTTTCTTCTTCATGATTTGAGTACTCTATCATAATTTTCATATGTGAAAAAATCATCTCTACTTGTCCACAAGCTTCAGAATTCTAAGTATTTGGCAAACTAAGCTCTTTGGCAAACTTAATTACTGTTGTAATTAAGCAGAATCTGAGACAAAAGATTAATCATGTAATGCTAGAAAAAATTGTGTCACTGCAGAGTGACCAGTCATTTTCATTACAGTAACATGTAAGGGACAACCAGGACAGACATTCTATTATATGAATAGAATAGCAGAAAAAGCCATGCTTCACTCCACATCCCCACACCTCCACTCGATCCACTTAAAGATATTGTGTCAGAAAAAGACTGAATATCACAAAATTGTGAATAGTCCACTTCTAAAAATATCACATTAGGAGTGGAATAAAGAAATAGAAGGGGAAGAGGGGAAGGCATATGTGGGCCATAGAAGCAAATAACACACAATGGAGGAAATAGAAGTTCAAAGCAATTTGTCTCTGAGGACACACAAGAAATCTGGTCAGAGCAGGTAGTAGTTAGAGAATTTTTTTCCTAAGAAAGTTAGCAACTTTCAAATTTTAGCAGAAGTATATTGGCAGATATGCTAACTAGCGCAAGAATTGCAAGAATATTAGTTCTACTTGCATCAAGAATACAAAGAAGCATTTTTATCTACTGTGTAACAAAACACTGGACTACTTGCACGGTGATTTTAATCTATTTTTACCTGTCTCCCGAGAGGTAGATAATGGGTGTAATGGTTGCTACCAGATGCAGACTAGGGAACCAGAGACATCAATATTCTTCTGAGTTATGGCAACTCCTACTCTAGCAAGAGATACCCAAATACAGAAGCAAATTTAAGGACATTGTGTATAAATTACATTTTAAAATACTTTAATAACTTACATGTCAACTGCTTGGTGAAAAAGCAAAGTACTGCTTCCCCATTTGATGCACAAAAGGGAAGAGGCACAAAGAATCACTGTTTCTGTCAGTAGGTCAGCACACCTATAGGTCCGTGACTCCAGTGTTCAGATTAATGTAATCACCTTATGCCAAAACTCAGGCATTCATCAGCACACATCTTCACTCAAAGCTTGAGCTAGATAACTTTCTCCCTGGCCAATAGATGTACTACTGACACAGAACTCAGGAAAAGAAAAAATCCTCTGTCCTTCAAGAGCATTCCTAAGGTCCCACTCTGCACTTAAATGCCTCTTCCTGGTTGCTGCAGTGCAAACATCATCTGGCCCAACTGCCAGATCAGCATCATCTGCCCAACATTTTTTTTTCTTTTCTAAATTTCAGTCAAGCCTCCTTCCCTACACATAACTTTCTAGGACAAGGTTGGCACTTGCCCATCTGTTCAACTGCAGCACTACACAGGCAAAATGTAAGCTCCATATTTGCTATATCTCAGGAAAACAAGAGCTACATGCAACATTGTCTTAAAGGATGGAACCCCCCAAGTGCCATCACTGAGAAAAGATCAGGTCTCTGAAGTATCAATACCACTAGTAAAAGGGGGAGGAAAAAAACCAGCTAGCAGCAAAGGAGTAACACTTCCCTCTCCCTTTCAGATGTTGCACTAGAGAACATCTATCCATTTGACTCTATCATCTATTTGATGTCAGTTTTGGCTGCTAAAGGACTCCTGGAAAGCCTTGAATGCTCAAGTATAGAAGGCCCAACCACTGATCATCCCTTAATGTCCAAAGCAATCAGATTGCACAGGATGGACCTCCTGGGGCAGAAAGAACTCTGCCCTGCAGCACATAAACACACAGATTTCAAGCAAGCAGCCAACTTTTAACCTCTTTATTCTTTTGAATATGTACCTATGGAATAAGCACATGTGTATTGTCCTCTACAACATACAGGTAGATTTGGGAGGAACAGAATCATTTAGGTTGGAAAGACCTCTGAGATAAAGTCCAACCTTTGACCAAGGACCACCTTGTCAACTAGACCATCACATTAAGTGATATGTCTAGTCTTTTCTTAAAGACCTCCAGGAATGGTGACTCCACTACCTCTCTGGGCAGTCTACTCCAATGAAGACTTTTCATGAAGAAATTACTCTTAAAGTCCAAAACACAGAAAGACTGAGACACACTAAAAGAACACTTCAAAATACATCATTTGACAGTATGTGATTAGCATAAACTGAAGGAAAACACCATAGAAATCCTTCTGATAGATAGAGACTATGTAGACAGAGACCCTTCAGCTAACAGATTGTTCATCCCTGTGATGAAGAAAACACTGATGGCAATACAGTGGCTGAAGCCAACACGTACACAGAATCTCAACAGCAAATGGTGAGGTCTGAGCACATCCCAGACCACTATCATCACATGCAGATCCATCAACAGCCACTCTAATTTACCATAAAATGCAGCCTTATGGCAAAGAAGTAGAAAGCATGAGCATAGTCCCGTATTAGCCTCAATCTGTCACTACACCATCCCAAAAATGGAAGAAACATGCTTTGCATGACTAGTTTCCTATAATCTGTGCAATCAAGCTTGTATTAGATGGATGAAATCTGTAGTGAATGGGTACGTGTCAAATGCTAGAAGTAACTAGTAAAAGCAGGGCAGGACTTAAACTGCCCAAGATCCATGCTTCATTTATGGAGCAAAGCCTAAGTTGCCTATCCTGTTTTAGTTTTATACTAAAGTTACCAAAAGCTACTCTTCCTGACTGAAAGCAAGTAAACAAATAAAATCCCCCACATTACTTTTCCTCCATGAGAGCAGACTTTGAAATGCTTTACACTCATTCCTAAAACAAAATGACTAAATTTCCTCAGCAGAAGCTGTCTTTGTTCAGTGCCTCAGTAATAATTTTTTCAAGCTCAGCACTTGAATGTTTCACCACCACTTGTGCAGAACCTGGAGATTAACACAAAACAATACCTACACACTGATTATCGTGCCACTCACAGGGGAAATGTTGTTTACTCCAACAAAAGAAATGTTGCTAGTGCTGCTGAAACAATTTTCTTAGTTTAGCTGTAAAGTACATACCTGAGAAACACAAGAGGAAACAGTGGCAGATAAGGCATTCAGTATGTTATAAGCAGTACTCATAACTTACCATGTTCAAATGAAAACCACGTCTGCTGAGTCCCATGAAATACAAAATGCTCAAAGCTAGATAGAAGGTTGGCTAAATTTTTAACTTTTTCAAAGCTCTGGCTTCACCATTCCTCTTTAATGGGAAGGTCTAGACTGACCATTAAAATCAATATGTTTAGAAAGCAACAATAGTTATTGGACGTCTTCGGTTTAAAGGGTGCAGTGGACAGCTATTATAAGCCAGCCTGTTCTGCCTCTACAGAACAGGGATGAAGGCTATTAGGAGCTGTAGAAAAACAAACACTTTTCTCGTTTGTTAGTTATATGCATCACAGCTGCAGGTACTTAGCATATCCTACATTAATCAGTTCTTACTATTAACGAATAGGTAAATACTGTAAGGATTAACTTGGAAAACAGAAAATCTAGTTCAGATATTTGTGGTAGACTAACTTTATTCAGTACAGACATGGCTTAGCTGATGTCCTCAGTAAGGCTAATTGGCTAGCACAGCAGGGGCCTCACTGTGTTCCTGCACTGAACCATCAGTTCAGCTGAGATACAATGTTGGGTCTGGCTTCATAACCTATGCACCTTGGGGCTAGCGAGCCAGTGCACAAGACTGAAAGCAACACCAAGTGACAATACATGACATCATTCAAGTGCTACAATCTACTTGAGTGCCACCTACACTAAACTAGGTGGTGACTGGTTTTTCTACAAGGCATTTGGATACTTTCGTCATGTTTGCACTGCAAGCCCACACAGCTAGAAAGCCTGAGCTGATTTGCTGAGAGTTTGCCCAATATCCAAAGCCTGCCGTGCAAGACATTAAGCACTCATAGAGCTGAGTTGCCAAACACAGCCTTACCTGCTACATCCTGTACCTAACAAAAAATGAAGACATTTCTTGGGGCAAAGATGCTGACTCTCAGAAGCATTCAGTCAAGTAACCTCTTACACAATTCCCTCTGCAACCTTCTGGGATATTCCTCATTAAGGTGGTAAAATGATAATTCCCCATTACACACTAGTAAACACCAGTTAAAGATGTTCAATAAATATTAGTTCTAGTAAAAGTTTTCCTGAAACACAAGGAAAGTAACTTTTGTGACTTCATATTTTCATCTCACAAGCACAGGAGAAATTGTTTTCCCAAAAATACACTAGATAGCTCTTCAGGGAGCAGCTTACGGTGCACTACAGCAGAGATTCCAAGGACACATTCCCATCTCTGCCCTGTTCCTATTGCAGCAGCAGCACCTTGGCTGAACAAAGAGGCTTTTGTTTGCCTGCTGTACGCAGCCACTTCTGTCAGAGATTGGAGAGGTGAACACAGCAGCTCCAGTCAGGCTGGATCAAGGCTTCTCAGCAGCTGCAGCACAGCTTGAACATTTACTGCAGCCAAAATGAGTGGATGGGAAGAAATAAAAGGACAATCACATTGCCCTTAATTCAGGGCCGGAAAAGCTGAACTGAAGGCAATAAAGCAATTCAAGCGGTAGGGGAGAATGTCTGAGCCTTCATTTACCCTGCCACACTCACTGCATCCAGAGACACCACCCGCCAAAATACTCTCCTTCCCTCCCCAAGGACCAAGGAGTAACCCCTGTCCCCTCAATGCTATAGCAGTGGGGCAGATGGCAAGGCCCCTGAGGCAAAAGGGAGAGAGATGGTAGCTGAAGTCTATTCCCTCTAACTGCTTAAACACTTTCTTACTAAATGAAGCAAGAACAGCTTTGCTACCTCAGTTGGACCATGCAGAAAGGGTCAACTTTGGGCAGAAACACCAAGAGGATGATAAAGTGACAATGCTGTATCTCACTAGGCTGGACGCAGCTGCAGTGAAACATGGTAAGAGCATCTGTCATACTCCAGCATACACAGACGGAATTGTACCCAAGAAATAAATTTCAAGTCTTCATTAACTTTCACTGATGAAACAGTGTATTTTTGAACAGGTCACTGTTTCTGTCAGTAGTTACAATTAGAAATACAAGCAAATCATCATCCTAGTTACATAGTGAAGTTATTATTTTAGATCTAGAACAACATTATTCTGGTTACAGAATATTCAGGAAATTCTTTTAAAAAATTGCAGCTTACTTCCTTAATTTTCTTTCTGTAGTGTAGACTGAAACACTGTGATAGCAGAGAAGGTAAGATTGCTTGGATGCATAGAGAGAGCATAACTTCAAACATAAATCAGTAAGAGTAGCATTAATGTGACATAAGATTACACATCAAGTAATAGAAAACCTCACAGTAACTTATCCAGTGACTGTGACACAGACACTTGGGGTGACTGAGGATCAAGGCACTAGTTCACTTGTGACTTCAAGCTAGATCCTGCTAATGATGCACTCTGCTTAAGTACATCAAATAACTGAATTATAGTGTTCCTAAAAGAAGACCCATTTTTCAATCAACCTTGGGAGAAAAACTCAAAGTGTCAAGAAAATAAACGTTCTAAATTACATTTAAATAGAGCATGTTATATTCGCTAACTGTCCACTTTTCTTTTAGTATGTCAACTCAGACAAAAGGCACTCAAACCTGTACACAGGAAACATACGAGCTTTTCATCAATTGCAATAATACTTGAAGAAATGGTAGAGAAGCAAAACAACACCCGTTGAAAAGATTCCCGGAGAACCCTTCTGGCTTTGACAGAGTGGAAGCCCCACCCTTGAACTGAGGAAAGGACCAGAACATTGGAGGGTTTTGTTTACAATTTTTCAAGGTTTGTGCATGCTGCTTGGTTTTCACTCAGTAAATCATAACCTCACACACTAAGAACAGGAGTGAATGCAGCACTAACTGAAGTCATAGTCACATACTTCAGCTTCATAAATTCCTCTTCAAGGGATCAAACCTACAGTCTGGAAACTAGTCAAGTCTATTCAATGTAAACTGCACCAATCATCTATTATTACAGGAGCTTTGCAACATCAAGTGTTCTTATTTCAAAGGGAATTATTATCTCTCTGGTAGAACAAACATTGAAATCAATAAAGACCACAGAAAGCATGCACAGTAAATTAATAGGAAATAAAGAATTTCTAATCTGAACACAAATATGCATTATGACTTATTGTCCTTCAATCAGTTTGCATTTGTCTTTTTAAAGATGACCTTAGCTTGAAGATGAGAAAGCAAAATAGAGCTACTAAACACTGAAAGTGTTATGTGAATGCCCTTCTGGTTAAAAAAAAAAAAAAAAAAAAAAAAAAAAAAAAAAAAAAAAAAAAAAAAAAAAAAAAAAAAAAAAAAAAAAAAAAAAAGAAAAGAAAAAAAAAAAGAGAGAGAGAGAAGAAAAAACCCCAATCCCAAATTGAATTAATTTCTCCTGTGTTTTGAATTTTAAACAGACAGAACTAACATTTTTTGTAGATTTGGAGTTTTTTTAGTATGTGGCATGCTGTATTTCCATTACGTTTTCCAAATGAATAGCACAGTAGCTGCTTATTTTTGCAGACAAATGCATGATATGACTGAGATACAGACTTGCATATCTGAGCTCAAGAAATGAAGTACATTATGAGCAATGATTAAAGGCTTTTTTGAAGGCTAGCCTGCATTTATCAATTGTGTAATTCCAGGAAGAATTCCCCTTCATCACTGCAGTTGCTATTAGCAAAGGCAAGGACTGAGGGGAGAGCTGAGGGCAGAAAGCCATGGACCAGAGCTAAAATCCTGTCATGCTGTGAGATCCTTGGCTACACAGCACAGCTGTACACCACCTCCACATAATTCACATTTCCTATTTCTTTGAGGAAAAAAGAAAAAAGCCCCAAAAAGCAGCTTGATGGGCAAGTTAAAATTATGCTGCATAAGGGGCCAAACAGTTTCCTACTTCCTGTACCCACTAGCAGAGAGAAAACAGCTATAACATAGTGACTCTCCAAAATAGACATTAAAGGTCAAGCAAATGCTTCCCACAGCAAAATCACCTAGAAGAGTTACATGCCCAAACCAGAATTCCTACCTACTGCTGGGACACAAACACACAAGGCTGGGATGGGGTGCTCACAAATTATGCCAGTTATGCCACGCAGCCAGGCTCCTACCCCACAAGGCACAGCAGAAGGGCCCAGACAGAGACAGCAAGCTTGCTTATATGGGGCATGCATTTTCCACAACCTTTACCACTTTTTAAAGATAGTAAGTCAGGCTAGTACCTTTCTGCCTCGAGATGCCCTTCTTCCCTCTCCTGAGGAGCAGTAGAGAAATGATGCCACTCAAAGCCACTTTCCACCTTCTCAAGGTGCAGCAGTACCACAGCCCAAGAAGCCCATAGGGATGATGCACTTCTCTACCCAACACCAGGCAATGTTGCTTCCCTAGAGTACTGCAGTACCACCACAAACTGCAGAAGAAATCACAACCAGAAAGGCAGGGAGGGTTCCTATATACCCAGCCTGCACTAATTTATAGCTCCTCTTTCATGTAATGAGGGCCACCTGTGGGAGAGCCACTTGCTCCTAGACTCTAGAGGGAAAGAACAGTATTCCTGGTGTTAGTGCTGGGAGCACTTTCAAGGAATGGTTTTCTGGCAAGACTGCAGCAGTTACTTCCCTTGACCTGTTGTTGCAGGTAAGACACACATCCTCCTCATGAGCAAGTGAGAGAGCGTTTGTAAGGGAGGAAACACAGCATGCAGACAGCCATGTAGTCTCAAATCTGACCCCTGGGGCTGTCAGTCAGATGAGTGCTAGCTGACTGTTATTTTGATTCAGATGTGTATTTTATTGAACTGTAGTAACTTACAGTTAGGTTTTAGTTAGAATTAGTTACAGTTAGAATTTCTTGTTGCTAGCAATAATTACTGAGAGAAAGAGGGTACAATAGAATAAATCCCATCTAATTAAACAACCTGATGTTTTACGACATGAATTTCCTGGGTTTTCTTTTGTCATCCTTTTGCTATCTTTACATCTAGAGACTTTGAAAAGGTCTGGAACAAGTATTGTATAACATTTGTTCCAAAATTAATGTCTTTCTTGACATTAAATAAAATAAAACCTGCAGTATAATTTTATATTTTGATTATGTTTGATATCCCCTTATAAATTATGATCCATGTTCTGCTTCAAGAACCATTGTATGTCCCTAACTTGCTTTTGTATTTCTCAAAAAAATGTAATGCACAGTTTGTGAAGCAAGGCTTGAAAAGCAAAAGCTTGCTAAAGTTGGTGTAAAAGTACTGATCAATAAAAATTTACTTGTATTAGAAAAGAAATGCAGCTGTTCTGCAAGAATAGCAGAATTCATTATTATAAAAGTTACTTTTAAAGCTAAAGCAAATTCTAAAGAAGTTTCAAGGCCTCATGCGCAGGTGACCAAATGAACCTCACCACCAACTCACCAAAGGCTCAACAAAAATAGACAAAAAACAGATGGGAATTGTAGCACTTCCATAGCAGTGCTCAACCAGAGGATGCAGGGCAATGGTGACCAGAGGCAAAACAGACATCTTTGCTTTGTGCAAATGAGACAATTTTCCTTGCAGAGAGCAAAATTCTTCAAGAGCAGTCATGCTCCTAGATTTCAAAACAAAGCTCCCTTGTCCTCCTTAGAGCCTTTCAAACAGGCAATAGGGGTATTTGCAGGCTTTGAGCTGCTATTATCCACTAGACTTGCAATTTGCTTTTCAAGCTTTAGCAAACTTTTATAACACTAAGGTCACAGCAGAAAGAATAAAAACAAAAGGTTCAAGCTTAGCTGGATTGCACAGTCACTCTGTCAATTCAAATCTGGAAAAGGGTGGTAAAAGCCCCTCACAGTGTTTTCATCTATCCTCAATAAGCAGTAAAACAAAATGCAAGTGATAATTCCTCCCTCATTTCCCAGCTTCATTTAACATATCCATACTTGTGTTTATTCTCTCAAAGGTCTAGTATTTCTCCACTCTCTATCTTCATCATGCCCATCTGAGTCTTCAGGGTTCAATTAACTTCTACACAGAATGATTGCCTTCAGCTGATTTTCTGAGACTTAGGTTGGGAATTAACCCTAAATGTTCAGCTAACCTGGATCATCCTATGAATGCCTCTCCCTACTTTTTTACCTCTAGCGTATTCTTTTAAATGAAAATGTTTCCTTGGAAGCAATCAGACAGAAATGTGTTGCAGGATTTACATTTCCTTTTCAGCGCTTAAGATCCACTGTCCTCTTTTTGCCCTGGTGACGCTTTAAGCCACACTTCCCTCTCTCCTCCCTACACGTCTTTAACTGTTATTCTCTGGATGGAGAAACATCTCCATCTTGCTTAAAAAGCTGCCTAGCCCTTCACCAAACATCTAAATTTTCACTGAGATGTAGAGGAATGGCAATTCATGATTGAGACCCAATGTTTAAATTGTTTGGAAATAATAGTTTTATCTTAGAATTTTGCTGGTTTTCAAATCCCTAGGTTCCTACCTCACATTTAAAACCTACTGTTTTCAATACTTTCTTCTACTGCTTCTACTTAAAGTACTCCTAAACATGTTTCTACTGCTTAAATGGCTTAAGTAACTGCTGGCTTGAATGTTTGAGAAATAATTATACATTTCTATAGGTCACCAGTAATAACCTGCATGTAGCTCTGAATCTCCACTCAGCTCATTTAATTGGAGTTTGAAAAATGTTATTTTCTCTTGTCAGGATATTCTGACTTGAGTAATTACTGGTATAGTTTCCACTCTAATATCATGAACCTCATTATAAGCAATAATAAAGCTTCACAATAGCCTGCTGAAAGAAAAAAAATTATCCTTTTTGAGCTGAGTATGAGACATAGTATTATTTTCAAACAGTGTCTTAATCACCTGTCTGTTGTTACTGGAGAGGTAAAGGCTTACTTGAGTAACTGAGTTCTCAGTATCACTAAAATCAGAAAAGTGTTGTTTATGACATCCTTGCAAAGCATTCTTACAAGCTTTGCTGCAATTTACCTTGAGACATCACTGTGACACGGTTGACTAGAAATTTCCTACATAAAGCAATTTAAACTACTTCTGTGACTGTATTATCTTGCAATATAACATGACCCACTAGCTGTCAGACAGCTAAAAAGAAAAACCCAGGCAAACAGCTGCCCTGACTTGCATGTATATCTAATTACTAGACCTTTCAGACAGCACCCTCCAAACAGTTTTAACAGAGACAATTCTCTTCCTTTGTCTGCTGCTTTGCTTGCTTCCAGCCAGAGAAATCTGTTCCTGATAAAGACATGTAAATTCCACCATAGATCACTGGTGGAGTCAAGTAACTACTTTAGGTTTTGCCCACCCTATTCGTTCTGGTCATGCCCATTTCACTACACAAGCAAACAGCTATTAAAAATTCCTACAGTTTATTTACTTCTTTCTCTCTGGATATAATTGACCAGATAAATCCCTGTTAATCTGCTACCTGTTTTCAAACCTCTGATGCTCATAGAACCTAGAATCAGGAGGAAAACATCCTCCAGGAAGACTGGTTCCTCCCAGTCTCAAAGCATTCCCCTGCCTCACAGTAGCTCCCAAAGTGCAGAATTTATTTCAAAGAAAACCTCAAACCTCTTGGAAAACTGTAGGGAAAACAACCCACATGCGCATCAGGATTTGCATCCAGAGGCTGCAAGGAGGATCTCAGTTTTTGGAAGAGCCTGATGAAACAGCTTATTTTGCTTGCTGAGGAGAACTTTTCAATCCTGAAAACCCCAAATCAAGCAGTAGGGAAATTTACAGCAGTGTCTCCCACAGGGCAGCACTGTTTGTGAAGTTTAGGAAAGTTTTGTGAGGGGTCAGTGTTCTTAATTGGTGAGTACTTCATAGAAACACATCCTTTGGGATGACTGACAGCACAGCTTTCCACCAGCTCTAGTGTACAGGCTTTCAAGGACAGCAATTATTCATCTCCACATGGACAATGCATGTTGTCTGGGAGAATTGAAAGTCTTATAAGTGTTTCAAAATGCATGCTGGTTTGCCTTAATGTTATAAATTAGTACATTTTAAACTCAGATACATAACACATTATTTTCAGACTGCATATTGTTTTCTCCTGCAGTCATTTTATTTGTAAACCAGCACCTGGAGGAACAAAACATTATTATTTATAACTCTGTGACACAAACAAATCTTTTGGCAAATCCCTTACAATACTGTGCAACAAAACAGAGCAAATAATGCTGCAAATCTAATTTAAGCTAATACATACAGCCTAAATGAGGTTCTGGTCATGGGTGATTTACTTCTCTCTGTAATCTGCAGCAAGTCACTTGGTCTTTCGGTTTCTTTCCCTCTTCTGTAAAATCCAGAATAGGAAGGTTAATGTAAACATAGCAGAAGTTCAGATCACAAGTACAAGTAGACTCAGAATTTCAGAACTGAATTGTCTGGAATGCTGATGTTTTGATCCAGATACAGAATAAAGCATAGCTCTGCACTGTGATACTCCTGGAACTGCAAATATCTTGGCTGCATTAGGAATGCTTTCTGGTGGTTGCTGAAGTCTAGGAAAGGCTCACAGGAAAATAAAATTCAGACTTGTAGAAAATGGTTGGCTTGGGAAGTTCTTCTTCCAAGATAGAAATTAAAATGTAGCAAATAACTGAGATTTAGAATTGTTCTGGATGGATCCTGGAACAAATTGGCTGTTTGGCCAACCTGGACAAGGCTAGCATATCAACTGAACTGATGGCCTTCTCTTCTGACCAAATCCCACTTTTTCTCAAAACTAAAATGTTGCCCAAAAAAACTACAGCTAGTAGAATATGGAACTGCTTATTGTCTCATATAAATGACACCAACTGTACAGTTTTCTCTATTTTATAAACTACCCTGAAACACTTCTGAGACCAAGTCACATGGTAGCTAATATCAGTAAATATATAAAGACCAGAATAAAATTTGGTAATAAACTCTCTGGTGCAGTCAGGCTGCATCATGGCATGTTCACTGTCTCAGTGTCTTTATATAGATTTCTCTGTGTGGAATAAAGAAAATGAAGACTAAACTGCTCCCTTCTTCCTATGGAAACATAATACTTTTCTAAGGTAAAACTACTTCATTAAGGTGTTTTTCTCTGCAAACTTTTCTGCTCCATTACTTGAATACAAATTCCAGATGTCTTGTAATACCAATGTCTCTTAATGAAACTGAAGTTGACTGTAACATTTCAGGAAATGTTCATGTAAATTATATCTTCAAAAAGAGTGACTGCAAAACACAAAATCTCAGTCTAGACACAGTTATTGCCAAATACCCTAGAAGAGAAACATGCTGTTATCAAAAGCAGAGAGTTAAAACAGAAGCTTTACTGTAAATAATTCATGATGCAAAGCTTATTGATTAACAGAGTTTGAGTGTGATTTGTTCAACTGATCTCAAAAATTTACCTTAAAGCAATATGACCCCCTAGTGCTATAGGTGGAGCCAATACCACTGGGCTCCTGTATGTAAAGAAATAAGGGGGAAAAATTGTTAAGCAAGTTTCTGAACAGCAGCCTCAGCCTGGTTTCTGTCTCTAAATCTAGTCTTGGTGCTACTTGCTATTTCATCTGAAATCCTTGGCTAAATGGAAATAATTTTATTCTAATTCCTCTGCTACAAAGTATTAGTATTACCCCAATATTGATAATTGGCTTTTGGCAGCTTATTACAGCTCAGTCAATCTTGTAAAAAAGATAAATATAGTACAAATCTTACAGAGATGGGTGGAATGAACATCATTAAAAATTGCAATCATAAATAATTGAATCTCTGTGTTGTGTATTTAACGAAGTGCTCTTTGTATTACTTGTGTTACTGAGCTCTAAAGTACTGGAAAATTTCCAGCGTTTTCCAAATTAGGCAAACATGACAAACTAAGCATACCAAATCTTACTATTTCTTCCTTTTTGTTTGTTTGTTTGTTGGAGTTTTTCTTCTGTCCAGTTGAGTGACAGTCACTGGCTTCTGAATCAATTCCTATTGCTATTATCTACAGTGAAGTTTTCTCTCATACTAGGCATTACAAAGGTAAAAACCAAAAATAAATTGCTAAGAAATTGCCAGTATAAGACATATTTATCACGTTCCCTCTCTAATTTCACAATGACCTATGGTGACATATACAGTCTGATTACCATAAAACATTAGGATTGGAAAATGATCTCCTTAGAAGTTCTTTATAAAGAAGGCAGAACTTCTACAGAAAAACAGAGCAGCAGCTTTTTCTTTCAAAATTGCTAATAAAATATTCTTTTGAGAAACTGTGATAAATACCAGCAATTTAAGTTTGTGTAATTCTTCCTGATTGACTGTAATGAGTCTCCATTTGTCTTGTAAACTGAATACTTAATTGCTGTGTTCAAAATGACATCAGGTAATTACACCGTTCAGTACATTTAAACCAAAAAGTTATTAACTGGCTGATTTGCAAGCCTGAAGGGACTTTAGAATCTCTATTAGGTAATATATTATTTATATTTCAGGATTATGGAATTAGCTCTGTCTGGCTCTCTGTGGCTTGTAAAATAAGCTGCCAGTAATTAAAACTGCCACCACTGACCACTAGTGGCTTCCAGCAGGATTCAAATGGAGAAGGGGAAAACATGTGGAACGCTGCTTATCAAATTTTAAGAGATGGATGTGAAAAAGCATGTATGCTTCTTATGAGATTTGAGGGAATTTAGGCATGAAAATCATAAAGCCTTGGGTTCTCATTTCTGCTACAAAACCTGCTTCAGCATTTTCTCCAGAGGCCTTTTGTGGGAGCAGAAACCTCTCCAGGGTGACTGAAAGCATGTGACTGTGCCATATGTGACTCATCAGTGTGTATTGGCACTAACCAGTGCTGTCTGGGCTCCTGCCGGGAATGCCATACCTGGTTTATCTCAAAAGGCTTAGAAAGGGCAGCACCAGAGCAGCCAGACACCCCCCTTTGCCAGCCTGGAAAGAGGCTGGATTTAAAACAGTCCAACTATTGCATTAGCCATCTCTGCAGCGCCACATTGTTCCCACCATGTAAGCACACGGAGCTCAGCTGTTTAAACCAGGGTTTTATTTCCATTGTAGGGACCAAATGTTCTAATTATCTCCAAAAGCCGTGATATTTTTAAGCATTTAGACTTTAATTACTTGTCCAGGGCTAGAGCGGATGAAATGCCCTTCTACAGCCAACAAGTGCATGAAAGTCTTAATTTGTGCAGGACTTAAAATTTTCATCACATTTCAAGTTGAATTTCACTTGCAGAAGGATAGTTGCAGAACTGAGTAAGAAAACATACCGCAGTTTCCCTGTTCTCCCATCTGCTGGACAGACCAACCTATCCATGGCATACTTCCGTTTAAGTAATTGTGGAGGTCCCAGACTTATTTAATGACTGATTTAATAAGTTTTGAGACATTGTTCTTGGTCAGGTGTAACAGTAAGCCTGTTAATCAGCCAGAGAGGCCAAAAAAAAAGTGCCAAAGGCATAAAAGATTAGATGCTGTCCCTCAATACGCCTACCTTTCTCCAGAACTCCAATGATCCTTGCAATCAGAATCCCTCAAAATCATAGATGGGTACAATATCTATGCCTAAATAGTTTGGTTACCCTGTGAGATGAAAGAGCATGATCCATTCATCCCTCAAGTCACTGAGGATAATGAAGGGAATCAAAGAGAAAACAGCATGAGGTACTGGAGATGAGAGGGTAGTTTGTGTCCCAGAGCTATTTTGTTACAGTGATTATCATGCAGTAAGCTTCAGAAATGACAAGCTGCTCACTGAATCCCACAGAAACTGTAAGACTGAAATCTCTGAAGACATCCAGGGGCTGAAGGAGAAAAAATAATTGAGGGCCAGCTGTTATGTATAAAACAACTGCCTCAGTAGGATACTAGTATTCTAAGCCTGTAGCATCTGAGAGCCTGGAAGACAACAAAGTGGTTCCCACTTCACGCATTAGTCAGCCAGCCTCCTAGCTAATAAATCCTTGACAAATGCATACCCCAGGCTTTTGGCAAGTATCTGCAAATTGTGGTTTATGAGGTGGGACAGCTCCTTCAAAACGTTCTTTTCAACACAAGCCCACAACAGCCAGGAATGGAAACTGATAGCGCAAGTCATCTGGACATGATCATAACCTGTTAAATCTCGGTGAGGGAGGTGGATCTGTGGAAGGCTGATGGGCTAAAATGACAGCAGTCAGGTGACAATCTCTGCTACAAGTATGCACAGCTTCTCCACCTTCAGCTGAGTACTTCGGAAAGAGAGAAGCCTCTTCAAGGCTGACAGCAGGAAGCTTTACTCAACAATGCTAAGCAGAAATAAGTGATCTAATGTCGGGTAACTGCTGGGATGCATCATGCTTGTTTAGAGAGATTGTAGTTATTACAAGGTAACTGCTGTGCTCTTAGCTCTTGCTAATTTTGTTTTGGCTCGTCTCCTCTGATTTACATGCAGAGTACGGGTCTCTAATGCAAACAGCTGTGTGAGTTATAGAAAAAACTTAAGTGAACAGCCTCTTCTCTGGTAAATGATGCTGTAGTCAGAAAAGTATTTCTTACAGTTAGCACCCTGGTATGCTTCAACTTCCTTAAGAATTTTACGATACTTCCTTAAAATTCTTATCAAATGTGGTAATTTTTCCTTCTTTTTTATAGAAGATTACTAAAATATCAGTCTCAGACTAAGCATTGTGTATGAATGGCAGTGCTGTGATTTTCATGCTGAGTATATTGATAGATTTTGTTCCACCAATCTGTGAGCATGGTTGGGCTTGGCTACTTATCTAATCCTCATCTAGTCTGTGATGCTCCAATGTATTTTGAAGTAAGGAATAATGAAAATCACAGTACACAAACACAAAATACCCTGCCCATCTCCCACATCAGGTCTCACTTAGCCTGTATACTAAAGCTCTTATTCTTTAAAGCACAAGACATTTAAATCCCTTCTAAAACAAATTATTTGCATCAACTCTATAGCAACTCCTTGGAGCAGGGAATACTTAGAAGGATGGGAGGCATGCAGTGACCCTTGTGAAGGAAGCTGCCTTAGCAGCATGACAATCTGAATTTAGGATAACATTCCTCATCATCGATTGCTCCATTCCTAGGAATGCGACTTGCAAAGTCCTGACAATTTACCTTCGCATCATCAGTACCATCATCAGGCATCAATAATGCTGTTAGCAGCATCATTAACCTTCTACGGCCTTGGCTTAATAGTGCTTAGAGACAGATCCAGAACACAGCTGACTGAAGCACCACCACACCAGAACAGAGGTGCCGAAATTCAGGAACCCACTCCTGCCAAAATCCCCCTTCCCCACTATAAAAGTAAAGCACGTGCTGCTGTAGATGCCTAGCCTGTCCCCATTTGTGGAACTTGATTTGCAGTATATTGACATGCTGAGTTGGCACTGCAATCCTGCCACCACTTTCTTCCTTCCAAAGGGCAGTAGCTGGGGCCAGCAGCACAGCCCAGCGCTCTCCAGCCACTGAGGGTGCAGAGCAGGGATACAGACAAGGCCTGTGCCACCTCTGTTTCAGCCTGCAGAGAAAGCTTAGCCTATCAGCTGGGACACAGCAACCCGCTGCTGCCCCCACTAAGAGTGGGAGTGATGGGGAGAAGTCCCCCCGCTTCTCCCATCTCCTGTTGCGGTTGGCAGTGGCAGATCAGGCGGCTGCTGGTAGGAAGAGACAGATGTGCCCTTAAGCGCAATACACACGCATGTGGGTAGCTACCTAATGAAACTCAGGAGAAGCTGAACTTTCCAGTCTGTTCCCCCCCCCCCCCAAAACTTGGCTGAAGCTGGGCTCCTGTGCAACTGAAAAAGGCTCAGTGAGGCCATGAGGAGAGACAGAACAACAGAGAAAAGGACCTGCCCATGTTCCACAAAGAGGGGATGTCCTTGGAGTGCTCTAATCTACATGCCAAGGGATGCTTAAGTATTTTGCATGAGAGAGCAGACGGACAAAGGGTATAAACAAGCTAAGCCCCATTGTGGAGTTGACTTGTGTTTTAAACCACCAAGACTGCGTGAACAATCTTTCTGCTGGAATTTAGTCAATTTATTTAATGATGCAGAAAAGAATATAGGACAAATCACTCCCAGGCTGTGCTGAATTTTCAAGTCTGACGATATTACTTATGGAAGTGAATGACACTTTTAAGAAGTGATTTTTAAGGCTCCCAATATAACTTTGTTTTCTTCTTGTATTTAAACTGTATTAATCCAACTCTTGAAACTATATACATTTTGATGGAAAGTGATTTACAAGGTTAATAACTGGCTGAGAGCCATGGCTAGAGGGAACATAAAGGGCTGGACATGACCTTTGGTCTGACGTGGTGTTAGCATTCATTCATCTGCTCTACTGGTTGTCCACATGCAGACATAGCCCTTGAAGCATCCCTTAAATACATCACTTGAAACATTATAGTGTCTTGGCACATCCCTGTATAAAAATCAGTCAGTAGCTTTTAAAAGACATTTGTATCTTCCTAGAAGTGCTGGTGAGATTGTCAAAACCCAAGCAACGGTAATCATATATAGTATTTTATTACACATTAAATATTTAAATTTTCTATGGTTAATTTCTTAGTAGTAGCAATAATGTTGGCAAAATAAAAAGTGTGTGGGTGTGTTTTTTTTAAGGCAAATGCAGTACTTCAGGTATGTCCCTTTAAACAGAACTTTAGAGTCTGTGAGGTTATTTTTAGCCAACCCTTACTTTTCATCAGTCACTTAGGCAGTTTCAGGCTGTTGTTTAGCATGCTGTCTCCCTCCCTCATTTTGGGTTATGTTCTTTTCTCCTCAAAGTTTTAAAACTTATCAGTTCCCTCACATTTCTTGCATTTGAAAATAAGGCTAAAAAAAAAATGCTTGGAAACCATACTTTCTACTCTTCTGCAGAGGTTGGTCGTTTGTGACTCGTGTGTGAATCTGCTGACTCCCTTTGGCATGAGCCAGCTTTACCTTTGAGCCTCTCACTAAGCAGGCTGTCAGTGTCTGTGTCACTTCCTTGTAAAGTTTGTCCCTGGAGATACTGGCTCTCCTCAATTTAAATTAATGCATACTGTATATTTTATCTCCCTAGGTATTATTTGACATTATAAAACAAAATATATTTTACACTTCAAGTACCAAAGACTAAAAAACTGACAGCATTCTGTAATGGGTAGTTAACAGAGAGTTAAATGAAAGGTGGTAGAGAAATAGGGACAGTAAAAAATGAGAGTAAATGTGAATAATTTCTAAACTCCCCAAAAATTGAAAATTTGTTTCTAAGACTTTCTAAGAAAATTTGTTTCTAAGCATTTCATGTTTTCAAAGTAATATTCTTCTAACAGATGGTTCCTTGAGCCGTGTCTTCCTTCGAAAGACAATTTGAGACAGACAGAACAACACAGCACAGTGTAGAAGATGTCACTGAAGTTTGGTCCCCTTTGGAAACACTCAATTTTGTGTCATGTTACTGATTATTATGGAGTAGAGATGCATTACTGCCAACATTTGTACTTTTTACTGAAAATCCTGTAGTATTTATTGTTTCACCGATAAAAAGCTGTTTCTTGGAACAAAGCAATTACACAGCAATCTCATTTTTATATAAAAGTGCAGACACACTTGTGTATAATGCTAAATATTCAAATACAACAAAAAAGTAATAACAACACATTTCTAGGGCTTAAAATTTTCCTATACTAGCATTAAGTTCTAAGGTTGGTTGTTCCTCAAGACTGTATTGAGCTACTTTGCAAAAATAATCAAAGAATAGTCTTCCTGGGGTCTTTTAGGCAGAAAAGCCCAAACCTGGAGAACTTAACCTCGCTTCACTACAAAGTTATACAAAAGTTGTCTTTGGTCAGCTATGATCCCTGAGTGAGGAAAGGTTTAATACTTCAGAGAACAATGTCTCTGTTCTGCACTTCTGGAAAGCAAATTTATGCAAGGTAGTAGGTATTATGTGTGGGAATGGATCTCCAGACAGGCCTCAAAGTTCTTTTTGTTTACAATATTTTCTTCTCAAGCAATTGTCATCTCATCTCAGAGATGATCATCCTTTCAAAACAAAGAATTACATAATTTCCCTGACTCATTGGTAAATACCAAAAGTGGCTAAAGTGGCAGACTTAACTGCAAGAGGAATAAAGTCACAGTTCTCTTTTGAACATTGATTCAAACCATAAGCAGGCAAAAAAAGCCAGACAAAGCTATAAATCAGATTCTGATTCCATCATGTGGCCCATTCTCATTTAATGGCAAAAGAACTGTGTTTTCCAGCAGAGTCTTCACAGTATGCCTGTGATATGGACACGGGGTTGTAATATTACAATAATTACAATTTTTTGTTGCTGTTTAAAAAGTTTTTCAAACTGTTATGGCTTCATTTGTGATCTTGGACCTCTGAAGGATAATAGGTTGGGAGAGTATCATTGCAAACAGACAACTCCTCAGTTCCAAGCTTCAAGGGAGCCCACATTGCGTTGGATCCACCGTTCAGTGCCGTGCAGTTTCTTAGTTGCAGTTCTTTGGTGAAGCAGAATTCAATCTGGCCAATTGTCTGTGCTTTTTCACCCTACATGAGGGAAACATGAGGGATAAGATCAGTTTCATGGGGAGAAGTGCAGAGAAGCTATTCACCTTAATGATGAGCTCTGTTTCAGCTCCGTGAATATCGAAGGGCACATGGCAGGACAAGAACTGAAACAAATAAAAATTCTCCAAAAGCCAGAAAAGAAACTCAATTTTATAATAGCTTTTACTGAAAAGAATACAAAACCAAGCTGTCAAAAGGAGCAGAAATGTCATTTTTGGACTAAAGGACAGGCTAGGAAGAGAAATACTGTCCATGAATAAAGCAGGAAGGTGCAGTGGCCTCTCATGTGGCAAAAAGATGACATGAAAATCCCCCTAAATGCTCAAGGTATAACAAAGTTTATGTGGAAGAAGAATGGTTTCAAAACAATTTAAGCAGGACAAAATGTATGTAAAAGACAAAACCAACTGTGGTGAGGGTTTTTTTTGTTGTTAGTTTGGGGTAGTGTTTTGGGGTGGTTTTGCTTGTTTGGGGGGGGGGGGGGGGTGTTTTTTTTTTTTTTTTTTTTTTTTAAGAAACTAAGAACAGCAAGGGTGCAATATGTTTAAAACATCAAAGTACCTCCATACTGCACTTGAGGCATGGACAAGGCTGAAACTCTGAAAAGAGTTATCTTTAAATAACTGGGATGTACTTTTTAATTTCTCTTACCCATTACCTTCAGCTGTTAAGCACAGGAGACCCAAGCTGTAAATTACTTTCACATAATTGGGGCAGTATCCCAACTGTACTAAAAGCAACAGCAGAACTGCAGTGAACAGAGCAGGAAACTGAGGTTGGTATTAGCTCTGTATTTCTTTAAAATCAAAAAGCAGGTGATATTCAACTAATATTCCTTTGTTGCTTCAAGTAACACTCTTGTTGGCTTTAGTAATTTGTTATTAAGCTTTAGCAGGTGGAGTGGAAAGTGCTCAGCTACAGCAATACCTCTAGCATGGTGGTTACAGCATTCACAGAGGAGATGTTTAAGTCTTTTAAGACAAAGGGACCTTTAAAACTCAGTGCTCCCACTTTCTGGTTAAGAATCCTAACTGCAAAGGTAGTAGGTAAAGAATGGAGACTTCCTGCAGTAACAATATTTCTGCATTAAGACTGTGGTAACAATAATATAAGCTGAACTCAGTGGTGCCAGTATGTAAGCAACATTTTTATGAACTCAACTCCAAGAACCAAGCAATATCTAAACTGCAAAGAGATGCATACACAAGGAACACCCAGACCTAAGTTTCACCATACTGAAGATTTTTTTTTTACTCTATTTTTGCCTTTTTCTTTTTAATAAAAATGTTTAAAAAAAAATTTTTTTTGGTTTGTTTTTTTTCCATTTCAGAAAGTTTAGTGAGTGTTTGTTTGTTTGGGGTTTTTACCTCTTCTGGAGGAAGGCATTGGATCTTGGGCGTTACACCATAAAATCTTGTAAGGGCTTCCTTTATGGTAGTCATCTGAAAAATTTAAAACCTTATAGAGATTAGTAAATCACAAGCACATCTTCCAACATCTCCCACACCTATTAAGCTCACGTAAACTTTTAGGAAAAGCACAACCTTAAAAAACTATACAATTTTAGAAAGATTAATTGTTCTACAGAAATTTGTTGACTCCTGCCAAAAAAAGTGCAGGCACGTGATTTTGTTCTGCAAAAGATCACCTCTTACCTTGTAAAATGAACTGCTTGGCTTTATCCCGGCTTTCAAGAGACAACTGAAACAAAGATAAAACATTTTTCCATGTTTCCTGCAAACATACCTTCATAATCATTACGTAAACCAGATAAGGAGAATCTGGCATTACAGTGATGTGGAGCAAGAGCAACTTGACTTCCATTCTTTGCCAAGCCTAGGAAAGGTTCCCCTTCTCTAAAAGGTCATTTTCCCCCTAACTCAGCAGAGTCAGGAACAACCCTCTCCCCCATCTGAATCTGAGCAGCTGGGATAGTTGAGCCTTCCGGTATTGCAAGGGACTGGCACAGTGCTCCATTCAATGACAGGTAAGGTAAGGTAATGGCCAGTCTTCGCGAATGAAGAACCGGGGAAGGTCTTTACACCTTCCAGCCTGCGCAGTGAATTTTTTAGGTGAGACACAGTGTGTGTGGAACTGAGCCCACCCTTTAATCCTAAGGTTCACCTGCCAGGGCCAAGCGAGCTTGGACGGTGGCAGCGAGGTCCTCAGGACGTAGATGGATTGCCTTACAGGGCTAACGAGCTCCATCTGCCCGGGGAGTGGCCCCGACCGGGAATCAAACCTGGGTCTTGGCGTTGACAGCGCCGCGGCTTAACCACTTCACCACCAGGGGCACTCAGGGCATGCAGTTTAATTGCCTTCTTTCCCTTGCCTTGAAACAACTCTGTGCTCCTACCACCAGGAGGAGACAGAGGCAGACTAAGTGAGGCTGCTCTGGGCCCCCTCATAATTGAACACTGGGTGGGCTTCCTAGGGTGAGAGGCACAGAGCACACCAGGAGAGGGATATGATGCGTGAATCTGGATCAACATTATTGTCAGGGCAGAAACGTTTCTTAATAAATACGCTTTTGAAAAGTTGTTAACATAAGAGGAACGAGAGAACACTCAAGAACCTTTAGCCTGTATACCCCTTCCTTTGGATTCAGTCCTGAGAGGAGTCCACGTTTCCAAGCTGACAAGACTCAGGACCCAAAATGTGATGAGTCTGTGTCCCAGCTTTTTCTCTAAGGAGCAGCTATGGTCAGTATCTTGCAGACTTTAATTCCTAAGTGCTGATAATGCTCAATCCTTTCAAGGTCAGGTTCAGCAAAGGGAAGATTCTACTCAACAGACTAAAGGACAAGCTGTTTTACGTTGCCATTTTACACTGGATATAAGGAGGTCAATAAAACAGACAATCTTCTGTTACTTCTTACAGAAGCCTGCATGATGTCCTCTTTTTAATAATTTGCTTTTTGGAAACAATTTTTTAAATCACTAACATTTATTTTTCTCATTTAAGTATAAATGAAATACAGTGAGAACGCTGACAGTCTTCATTCTTTACTGAAAAGATAACATTCATTATATTCATTCTTACAATGGATAATAAGCTCTGAGCAATTAATTTCAACACGCTTCAGTCTCTGTTCTTCTGCAGTGTTGCACATGCTGATACAGAGTCAAATAAATGGTCACTGTGCCATCTGTATGTGTTTTAGTCACACCATCACAGCTACTTAGGCAATTGGCTTATCAGATATTATTAACTTTAACACTATATATGACATGCTCTTAAGCACCGTGTCTAGAGAAATCTGCTTCTAAAATAAACCTACAAGAATGGAGGCAGGAGGGAAGAAAGACTTATTTCCTTTGTGCACATGCAAAAGCTAAATGAGACTGGTTAGGAGATTTCTTGGACGAGACACTGACAGAACATAAACAGGATTTTTTTGTTTTGTTGGGTTGTTTTGTTGAATTTTTTTAAGGTATGTTTTTAGATACAAAACACTTTCCTCTCACAGATCCTGGCCACTTATACAGATAGACAATCCATGGCCAACAAATCTAAGTCAAACATTCTCTCATCCATACTAAGCACTGATCAGGAAAAGACTCTTTCTGGCATTCACCTGCAGCCAGAATGCATACCTACAGTACTTGGACAAGCCACAACATTCCCATCAAGATTTTGAATCTGGAATGGCCAGTGCTTTGGAACTATGAGGATGAATCAGCCCCTAGGACAAAGCAAGAGTGTCATATCGGGGTTGTTAGTAAGGACAGCAGAGGGCTGCCTGCAGCAGCTGAACACTGCCCTTCAGATCATCCTCTCTTGCTGTCACATCTCAGCCTTTTTCCAGGATGTTCTGCGCAATTTTGCCTGCAGCTTTTTCTCTTCTCTGAGCAGAGCACTGTCTTAAAAACAAGTGTTTGGGCCTCAGTGTGACTCAGAAGTGTGGGCGGCTTCGTCACTTAATTTAGAAGTCTACAGGTACCTCAGCTTTTGACAGAGAGATACAGCCAACATAACTTCTCAAAAATCTCCTGGCTCACATTGTATAGAATGATGCTGTGGAAGACAGTGCTGGCTTACCAGACTCTGAAGTGACCAGACATGCTTCTCAGAGTACATAACCCTTCTGAATGTCAATACTAAAAATAATTTATACTAATTTTCCTTCTGCCATCAGATTTAGACCTTCATTTTAGGCTAGATTTGAAACTTCTAGAAACTGTTTGAAATAAAAGGCAGACCACCAAGTTCATTTATGTACCTGTTGAGATCAACACGCTGGTAGAGTTCTAAGGTTTTACCAAAGTATTTTTTCTGAGAATTGAGGACCTCAAGTGTGGCTGCACAAGTGCCATGTTTGTCCCACTCATGTTTCCTATAAGATAAAAGCAAAACTTAAATTTTAGAAAACATTATTTGGAGATATATATGCTGTGCAAGCTATTCATTATACTTAAATCAAGTATCTGAAAGGCTACACATGTGAAGTAGACACTGCACAAAAAAATAGCACACATGTAAAAAGCAAAACCAAGAAAGATGACTCCCACCATTTCAATTATAGCAACATCCAAATATTATGAAGTAAATAAGTATCATGCTCTTAGGATACAGTGATCTCCCAGTGTATTTCAAAGAGATGCTTGGAGGTCAGAATGGAAAGAATTTGCCTAGAAAACAAGTATCTCTAAACGTTTTATGTTTCAGTTGAGACTGAGGTCACTCGTCTGTTCAGATTGGAGAAGGGGAGACTGAGAGGAGACCTCATCACAGTTTACAACTTCCTCTTAAGAGAAGAGGAGGGGCAGACTCTGATCTCTTCTCTCCGATGACTAGTGACAAGACCTGAGGAATGGCCTGAAGTGGTGCCATGGGAAGTTTAGGTTGGATATGAGAAAAAGTTCTTTGCTGGAAAAGGCTCCCCAGGGAAGTGGTAACAGCACCAAGCCTGACAGTTCAAGATGCGGTGTGACTCTTAGGGATGGTCCTGTGCAGAGCTACTTGATGATCTTTGTGGGTCCTTTCCAACTTGGCATATTCTGTGATTCTCTGAATCTTTTATGTCAAATGTACTTTCAAAGCACCAAAAATTTTTCAGAACTCAAAGGATTAAGCCTTACTCTGGGTGGAATAGTGAAACTGCAAAAGCTGCTAAGAACAAGACTTTAGCATTAACTTTTACTTTGGCCTGTGGGAGTAATTTTCACAGGCCTGCTCTCAAGTCTTGTTCCTAGTCTATCATCAATTTCTTTAATAGCAAGGAACAGAGCACAAAAGAAAGAAATTCTTACAATTTTATGGCAAACAAATTCAAATAGGACAAAAAATTGGTAAAAGCTAAACACATATTTCTATCAATTCTAAAGTCTACTGAAAGACTAAACAGCATGATCTTTAATAAGATTGCCTAAGGATTTCAGGTGGGTGTCTTTTTTTTTCAGTTCCTCCCTTTCAAATTTCAAATCAATCTTCACAGTGCTACTTTATTTTGCAGCACAGCCATGTAAAAAAAGAATAGAAATAATTATGCAGATGCAGCTAATTCTGACCATTCAGCACAGGCATATGAAATTCCATCCTCACCTCTTCCTTTTAAATGCAAACTGAAGCAGTTAGGAAATGAAGGAGCTGCAGGTACCAGGGAATAACATAAAATAGTTTGTTCAGAAATCAGAAGAATTAATGTCTCAATGTTACTCACTGAGACACACTTAGACGGCAATAAGACCAGCTAATTCTACTTGAGCATCAGCTCACAGCTGCGTGGTATGTGGACACAGAACACAGCTACCAGTGCTCATGTAGGCCACCATCCTTCTGTAACTCTTGCACCTGTGAGACAGGCAGTAGCACAGAGTACATATGCCTACTGTCAGTAACTTCACGTAACATTTCTCCTCCCTGTAGGACACAGATGCTTTGGCAGGTACACAGCAGTGAGGCTTACAGCACTAGATTGGGTTCCACTGTGTTATCATATTTTCTCTGTGGTGCTGCTAAGAATAAGTGTTACACTTGCATTATTTCAGAGATAAAGTTCTACAAATTAAGTCTCAGGGAGCTGAGGAGGTACAAAGGAATGAAACTGGTACAACTCGGCTGTGTGGAAAAGAAGGTGAACTTCAAAGAGATTTTGTTTCCTGTTTTGTACAACAAGGACAGAGCTCCCCGAAGAACAAAGTCATGCAGATGTGACAAAGTCAGGAGCATATCAGGTGGGTCCAAGGATTAGAGAAGCTATCCAGCTTGAAGACTGCCTCATTATTAGAGTAGAAACAAAGAAGGTGTGTAAAACACAGCTACAAGTACTGCCCACAAAGTCTAAAAGACTGGGGACACTCAGCTGTCCAACAGATTCCTTCTTCTATACCATATATCTAAGTATAAACCATCCTGAAGGGAATTCTTTTGCTCCAGAAATTTTTATTTGGTTGAAAAATATTAACTACAATATAAGGGATGGCTTCAGTTAATTACTTTTGAGATACAAAGCACACATTAGTCTTTGTCCTATATTAAGGCATTTTATCCTGCCCAATTCAAACTCTTGGATGACAATTTTCACGGTTTGTAAGCCAACAAGGTGAACAGAGATGTGCCATTACCTTTACAGAAGTACCCACAGCCATCCTCAAATCACCAGGAAGATTCCATTCCTCCCCTTTTAAGCCATGGCTGCAGTTAGAGGTGAAGCCAGGAAGAAACATATTGCACAATTACAGCAGTCTTGGGAAAACCCTCATATGATATGCTAAGATATTCAATACCCATTTTTCTTGTCACTGTTCGTGGCCTTTACCCAATTAAGATGACTTTAGTTTACAAAAATGAAAATCATGAATAGTCAGTTTTACTTTCATATTCTCATTTCTACTGTAGCATGATTTTTACATTATAGAGTTGTTTTGTTTTGGTGGTTTTTTTTTTAATTTCTAAGCAAATACAGTATTTTAACTGAAGAGAGATGTACAATGAGCCCTTACTGGCTTTCAGCTGGTTTAAAAAGCTTGCATTTACAAAATCTGCACTTGTGATAGGGAGTTAATTACTCTGTCAATCAAAATATTTTTCTTATTCTTATTCCAGGAACAGTTTAAAGTGGCATAAATCTGTGCTACCAGAGAGGAGTCATTCCCTCCCAGCGCAGTTTAAGAAGAGAGGACTAGAGGGAAGAAAAAGTGAGATCACCACTTTTGACAGTTGTAACTTTAAGTTGCCATAAGATACTTCTAGGACTAATTTAAGACTCTGAGGACCAGTGTCTTCTGTAGAGCAAGGACAACACTAGAAGAATTGCACATTCCCTTCAAAGCTTTTCCCTAGTGGCATAGGGAAGAAACAGTCATCCAATTAAAAGGAAAACTTACAGGCACTTCTAGTTGAGATGGCTTTAAATGTTACTGCCTCTAGCTATTTGCTCTGCTTCTTATCTGTTGTTACTGCTTTCACTGTAGCTCTGGAAAAACAAATTGCATATCTATACCTTGGCTGATGCAGCTCATGGCTCAGCAAATTAACTTGCATGGCCAGTGATTTTAGTTTAAAACAAAGCACTCGAACCAAAGCCTGTGCAAACTAAAATACACCAATACCACTCTCTGGTCCAAGTGCCTGATTATTCAGAAGCCAAGAGAAAAACAGCAAGAACGGAAAAATCTCCTTCTCCCTTCCCATGAGTCAAGCAGGTTGATCTCCAAATAAATCCCCAGCTCTGATTTTAGGCTGCTAGGAAAGTAAGTAAAAGGAGAGAATTCTGTAGGAATGCAGTTAGAATGATACAGTGCATTCTATTTTTCTATTTCCTCCTCTGTGAGGAAGCCCAGAAGGAAAGCTCTCTCAAGGCCAGCAACACAGTGAATCTAGCTAGGAAAGGAGACCTGGAAGCTTCTCTTGCAGCTAGCTGTGACATCCCAGAGAGCTACTGGTACTCAGATTTATTGTGTTGACAGCAGCTGTTTCTCTTCCCTGGGGACGAAGGGAGGACACATTTCCTCACTAAGTTTCATTTCTCCAAAACCTCTGCCATAGCCCTCGATCTTCAACAGCTGCATTTTACAAGAAAAAAGATTTATATACTAAATGAAACTCAAAAGACACACTGCCTCCTGGACACTGTTTCTTGCACACATCTCACCTGAAGAACTATTCAGATAGATTTTTCATAAAATAATATCCAAAATGCTTTTTAGGTTTGTTTTTTTTTATACTCACCAGAACTGGGTGCGATTCAGTGATGAATGAAGCACATCAGGCCAATAGTGTCTCATGTCTGACATTAGATCCTGAAAAATCAGAATTAATAAAAGCACCTACAGTGTTGAAAAGCTATGTCTTACACAATCTACATGCATTAATAAATTTTCTATAACTGAAGATAACTACCTTCTATAACTACTATAACTACTTTCTGTAACTTATCTTTCAACATCCCCAACTGAAACATTTAGTGCAGAAAAAGAAAAGGTCCTTTTCCCCAGTATTCTGAAAATGCTGTTGTGGGAGAGACAGCAGATAGGTACACCTGCCTAAATATCTGAATGCACTTATACTGACACACAGCCTCAAAGTAAGATTTTCCTTCAACTGTCCCTGCAGAAGTTGTTCAAACATGCAGCTTTTCACATTTGTCAGCTCAAATCTCTTATCTCTGTTTACAACACGTGAGTGAAATCTGGATTTTTTTAATCAGAAAAAGAACCTAAAAGGACTAATTGCCTAGGAGAAGACACACAGAACACGGTACTCTTAACTCTTTTCTAAGTTCTGGCTGTGCAGTAGAAAATGTAAAGAGAGAACATCAACTGACTGTAATCTCTTTCAGAGGTACTTTTTGCCACTGCAGATCCGTTGTGTATGTGGATAAGAGGATATGACTGAATGAGTCAAACCACATGTCCACAAAATCTGAGTAGGCACAGCTGCTAATGATCACAAGCACTGCAACTTCAAGTTGTACCAGAAGCACCTAATGAATTTCTGGAGTCCTTAAAAAAAAAAAAATACCTCTCAGCAAACATTAAGAGTGAAACATTATAAGCTACAGATTTTGCACGTAGGACGTGCAGAAGCAATTGCAGTCAGCTCTGCTTGGTACGTTTGTTTTTGTTTTAACTACACACCTTAATCTCAGTGACATTGAAATGCCATGTCCTATTGCAGTCTTCAGCTTTGTCAGGCCTGGGGAAGTAAAAAATAAAAAAGTAAAAAAAGCTGTCTCCTTACTCACTAAACGTAACTAACGGCATTCTATTTTGTATCATTGGCCAGAATTTTAAATATGCAGGATTACAGCTGGAGAATTTACTTAAAAATACAAGTAACCCATCAGAATCTACAGTGGCTTAGAAATAAAATATTCAAGACATTAATTACGGCCAAAAGATTTCTCATTAAGAAGTTGTTTCTTTGGCCTTCCAGTCCCTCTCCTTCTGCGTACAAGTCAAATTGGTGTGTCAGTGATATGGAGGGACCTTGTATGTGATGTCACTGGTGGCACTAGTCATAGCTTAACAAACTCCTGTACTGATTTTTTACTTATATTTGTCAGGAAAACTTTTGAATTGCTGCCATTGGCACTAAGTCAAGTGACTTGATTCCTTTGAAACAAACTGGTTTTTCCTATACTTTTGCAATACTTGTACTGAGTTAGGATAATTAAAGCCACAAGCAGTCATGAGATATTAACAAATTCTGTGTACTCAGAAAAAAAAAAGAGGGTAAACTATACTTTCCTTTCTGTTTGAAAATATTACTGATCTCATAAGGAGACATATAAATAAAATAATCATGTGGCAAGAGGATTTCAGAAGCTAAGCAAGTCATGAGATACAGAAATGAGTTTCAGTTTTATGTCAAACCACAGGGTTTTGATTTTGTTTCAAGGAATCATAAGAACAGATAGATTAAGACAAAAACAAATGAACAAACAAAATCAAACAAAAACCTAAGCCACCAAACATCCTGGTACAATACTTGATTTTTCTTTTCCCAGCTAAAATAAAAACACTCTATGATCATACCACAGCCCATGGATTGTCCAGTACTTTGGAGGGTCTTCACAATCATTAGCAGTCATCTGCAGAAAACAAAAATACAGAATATTTGTTGTATGTTTAGAGGGAAAAATAAAACCTCATGCACTGATAGTCCAAGGTTCTAGTGAGACACGAGAACTCCTACTATATAACTTTTACATATAAGAAACTGGTGCACCCCATTTACTTGAAGCTGTCATGGCTTATGCCACTTAGAGACCAACTGGCATTAAAATTTTGAAGCAGATCAAGTGAATATCAGGGGGTATCCTGAACAGACAGTATAAAAAGAAGACAAAGGACAGTTCTGAGGTAATAGAGAATAGTCTGATCCATGCCAAATCAATGGAGCTTTATCTGCATTTATCATATTCCAGGTGGCAGCTCCCTGTATTTTTCTTATCACCCAATCTTTTCAAGATGTGCAGTGCTATTAAAATAAAAACTATCAAAATAAAATACAGTATTACAAAAGCACAAAACCTTCTTTAAGCATTCAGGATTAGTTTTATTGTTGTATTAAGAGGAACAAATACAACAAAGAGATAAAATATGTTGCTTATTCCAAGTGAAATGGCTAGAATTTATTTTTTTAAGTGTTTTGACTTGAGGTACAAGAGAATGGAGAGAAGAGGAAAGACTATACACATTCCTACAAAAATAAACAAAAAAGCGCCCCCAATCAAAACTGTTGATAATACACAAGAAATAGCCTACACGTTAAGTATTGTTTAGAGCAGAGACATACTCTTGAACAAAACAAAATAATTCAACTTCAAACATCATAAAATACCATTACTGTATTTTCCCAGATTACTCGGTTTAGTAATTATGGCTCTTTTTAGTAAACATTTTCTGCCATTAACTAACAACCTCCTCAGAATTTCTTTCCCCATAATAATAGCTTTCCTTTTTGGCTCTGCCTCCTGTCTTAATTATGCCACAATGCCTTTTATGTGATGCCAGTGAAAGAGTAGAGTGTACTGAAGAGCAAAGACAGGCCTGTAATCACACTAATTGCCTTCCACATGCCAGAGGCCAGTGGCAGCAAATATGCAAGCTCTGCAAGACAGTCTTGTTCTGTGCCCATTTCCTTCCTCTCCTCTCTTGCCACCAACAGAAGCAATTAAACCCAGCAATAGCTTTTTTTCCTGAAAGGGGTATTTTGAACAAACACACAGTGCAAACTCCTAAACAATATTGCTCCTGTCATGACACAAGCTTTGTGGAGCTGAAAGAGTTTGGCTATCTAGCCCAAAATACAGCACTTTAATAGCCAGCGGCCTGCTCAACTGAGGGTGGCAACAAGAACAAGGCAATTGTGCTCCTTATCCAATCTTTAACTGCAGTTCTCAGGTTTTCTATGCTAATGGAAATCCCAGAGTATTTTAATTTTGGAATTAGTTTTCCCCTGTTCAGGCACTAATTAGCAGTTTTTTCAACACATTTCATCAGGCTCTTGGTGTTATGTTATCCTGTGTGTTGGCAGAACTGAGTGGTCAATGCAACCTAAAAAACATTAGTTCACGCCTCACATGCTTTGGCCGGCTTCATGCATCCTCCTTTCTAATTCTAGCCTTAGTATTTTTCCAGTGTTAATTTTAAATCAATATCATAACTCAAGAAAATGCTAGTCTGAAAAGCTGGTTACCACTGACTGCTTCTGCAAAAACACTTGTCAGTCTTCCTGTTTATCACAGACTGATTGCTGGAGGATTAATTCAAATTCAGGCAACCGTTAATTTGAAACAAGGGTACAAATATGTATTTTCAAGGGGACACTGGACCCCACAAAGCCTTATATATCCAGATTAATTTGAAAAAGGAGCATTGTTTTCTCCTGCTTTTAAGTAATACAATAATCAAATCAATGCAAATTAACTACAGATGATCTAGAAAACTGAGAAAAGTGCCAGTAAGGCTTTACAGCACTCACCATGCTGCGAGGGAATGCTGCAGCAGAGAGATAGCTGATTTGTAACAGCAAGACATTGCACAAACAGCCTGTGCCAGAAGCATGGAAGCTTTTTTCACCTCTGAAATGTGAAAACGTGAAAAACCATTGCACTGTCACAGAAGGGTTACCTGTTGAGCTGCCCAAGTTACAAGTCCCTTGATTCAGAATTTTGTACATACAACAGAGTAGTGCTACTGGATCACATGTGGATACAACAAGTTTAAATGAAAAGTCAGCTTCTGGGAAGTGAAATATTTAATCCTGCTCTCCCTTCCAACCACACCGCTTAACTAAGCTATCCGTTTAATTAAGATAAATTTTAAGTGTTGTTTTGTAATGATACATCACAGCTGCTATGAAAAATCCTTGCTTTTGAAACTGTGGAGAGAGCTCAACTCCTCAATTTCTCTCCTCCAAAGAGTATGTAATTATTCCCCTTCCTCCTTCTCCCCACCCCCAGGGGTAAAACAAATCAACAAATGAACATAAGGGTGCCGAAAAAATTTAGGAAGAGGGAAATAAAACAGATTTACTTCTTATTGAACACATCTCTAGCAGAAGCTGATAAGCTAAAACCTTTCATGTGTTTATCCTCTCAAGAACATAGTACGTAGGAAAGAGTCTATAATCAGATTCCTTTATACAGGAAGCATAAACTAGTAAGTACTTTTAGAAAGGAGTGTCTCAAAAGTTTTTTAAATAAATGATATAATGAGTTTTGCAGTTTGCTTCACACAGCTATTTTTCCTTTCAACTTTGTGTCAACAGTTTTAATAAGAAGAATGACAGTAAAAATATTTACTCCATGAAACAAAACAGTTATCATATATAAATACACCAAACATGCAGAAGGATCTACAGTCCTAAAAAAAAAAAAAAAAAAAATGTCCACAGCTGAATTTAGGAACTGCTTTTATGTAACAAAAAGAAAGCTGTCAAGGGACTACAGTTGAGTTTCTTCATAAGACTCAGTGATGTGAAACTGGGAAAACGCTCACTTACAATTATTTTAGTTTTGCTTTTTCTTTATTTCTTTGAATGGTTCTGTCTACTTCTTACTACAGAAAATCATAAGGAATCAACAAAGTGGAAGAATGCTTACACTTTCTGATGTTCAATATCTTTAATTATTCAATATAATTTCACTGCAAGGTTATAAAGGTCATTTGTCAATTTACCAATAGCACCATCCAGGAATTAAGAGGAGTAGGTGGCATAAATATACAGTGGGAAAACTGATTGGTAGGGGTTTGATTCGTTGGTTGGTGTCTTAATTTGTTGTTTGTTTTTTTTTTAATTGTTCACATCTCATTCACGTAAGCAAGGGTTGGCACTGCTACTGACTGACACCCACTCGTGCCGGGCACTATAAACTCTTGAACACTGACATCTCTGCTTGAAGTCAGTAACTGTGGTGTTTAATCACTGGGAAAATCAGACACAAATTGCATCAAATCGGTCCTTATTTCCCCTCAAAAACAGACAAGCAAAATATAAAAAGAACATTGGTCTTGGTCCTCAGCCTCAGTCAGTCATGCACATCTGAGTTTTGTTGCTGATACTTGCCCTCCACATTTAAGTAATGTAAAGTACATCTACTTTTCCTCAGATATGTAGGCAGCATCTGACTTCTGCTGCTACTGCTTTCATATGTATTTCCAGAAATAGGAAGGAGAAATAAAAAAGTACAAAAAGTACCACAAAAAATAAGACTCTAATATAGTAATAAGACTCTAATAAGCCTTAGACAACTTTTTGGCTCCAGAGACATTTGTCTGAAACTGAAGCATCTCCATTATCCACAAAGTTCTTTATCATTGTGTCATTTACTGAGATCAGTAAATCTGATCATGTCCTTCATTTGGAAGTACAGCATATTTTTAACTTAGCTGTATGAGAAGAGGCCTCTGAGTATTTAGGTAAAAACCTTACTGTGCAGCAGACAGTTCATGTACTGATCTGCTGCCTTCAGTCAAACAAGGCAGGCAAGTCTCCTTACAGCCTGGTAAAAATCTGGGATTAACTTTACAACTAACAAATTATTTAACAAGCTTAGTGTGCAGTATGTCCTACACTCACTACTGTAACGCACCACAATCTCATCCTGTTTACAGTTGCTCTGGAGTGCAGGGTAAGTAGCAAAAGCTGCATCAAGATCAGCCAAAGCCTTTATTAAGATATAAGGGCAAAACCAAGATTAATTGCTTAATAGGATTTATTCATTCTGTTTTCATACATTTATTGTTCAAGGCGACCTTTGTTAGGATAAAAGAGAATAAACTCATGCAAAAAATCTCACCTTGCATACAGTCACTGGCCAATGATGAGCAAGATAAAGCTTTTTCCAGGTATGAGGGTGGTTGTCACTGGAAAAAGACAGATAAATTTATTTTTCCTCAAGCATTTTAAAAAGAACTCCTAACACAAAATAACAAAGCACAAAGAAACATCATAATTAGAAAACTGCTAATACCTCCCATTGTTAAACAAATTCTCCTTCTGGCACTGCATCACCATATGCTTTCCATCTCCTAAATACAGAACAAATACATTGTTCTGTTTTATATTTAGGAGATCACTTACTGGCACACTTTTACAACAATAATTAATACTTTTTTTCTTAAAGGTGTCTTCGTTTAAGATGTTAAGAATCTTTTAGTTCTTCTGGATAATCATATTATCTGAGGAAAAAAAGTATACAACCTTCTTGGAACTGTAACTACTCTTCTAGAAAAGAAAGATTACAACTAACCACAAACAATGTAGTTGACGCCGCAGGAGATGCAACTGGATCTTGTATCTCCACACTTTTAGATTAAAAAAACCCAACAACTCAGAATAAAAGGTAAAGTACAAACCACAAATCTCAAAAATGCTGACTTTCTCAGTTTATAGACACTTAATTCAAATAGTACATTTTTAAAATGCTTACTAAAAATTAAGTAATTTTTAAACATTTAATAAATGATCAAACTATGACAAAGTCTTCAGGTTAGGTTACCTGAGGAAGAACCACAGGAGTATTGTGTATTTTACAAGAGCATGTCTGTTTCAAAACCTCTTAGAATAAGAGATCGATAACTCACAGAGGCACCAGTACTATCTTATTCCCATGCAGAGGTAAAAAAAAAAAAAACCTTCAAAAATTTGTTCAAAAAGTGTTGGAAGCCTATATCATGGCACTTCTACAGAGGCATTTTCCCACAATTTGGAGCAGACCTATTCTGGTTAAACTAGAAGTAAATAAAAAGCCTGCTGCGTCAGACACTAAAGCAAATATAATTAGCTATTAAGCAGCCACACAAAGTGATTAAATAGAACAGCAAATGGTAAAAAAATCAGCAGAACTGTAAATTGTTCAAACTGACAGCATTATGTGCAGAACTGTCAAAATAAATTGTTAGTCTTGGGAAGCTAATAGACACATGTCTGTCATCAATTCTTGCCAGAGGTTATATTACCCAAAAAAAAAAAAAAAAAAAAAAATAGAGAAAGAGAAGGTTACTTCTTAACCTGAGAAAGCAGGGAACATCCTGTGTTACATCATAACTCAATTTTTTTTCCTCTAGTTTTTCTGCTTTGCAATGGACACATCTTCTCTTAAACATTCAGATGTATTTATGTTTCTTAAATAATTTAGGAGAATAGCTCTAGAAATGACCAGGCAGAGCCACAATGAAAACTATTAACACTTCTATCTGGGTCTTTACTGTTGCTGTGGAAACTTGAATAGAAGAATATCTCTACATTGCAGAGCAGTTAGTTTCCTTGCTTTAAAAAAATCCTTGCTTAGGAAAGATCTTTCACTAGATCTTTCACCTGTACTTAAAATAGCAGCTGAACTTCAGCAATTTTATTCATGCCAAAACAAATCTCCTAGAACACACTCAGTTTTTTTGTTATAGATCTCAAAATTACTTCCCATTTTTGCCATTACTACACCACAAGTCTAAATGACTCGTTTAAAACAAGATTACACAAGTTTTAAGTGCAACAAATGTAGTCTAAGTTTCCCTCTTTTCTCATGCTGGCATATTAATAAATGTAAAGGTTTGCTTAGGCATGATCCCTGCTCCTCCAGTTAAGGTAGATGCCTCATTTTTAAAAGTCATTTAAGGGAAGAATAACACATCAAAAATAGCACATAATAAGAAAACTTTACTCATTAGAATTTAAACTATTCTGATCTGCACTTAAGAATGAGCTGTCAGACATTTCTTTTTATAGCATAACTTACCTTTGAGTGAATTTATCTGAAGTACACCAGCAACATAGTGCCATAGAAAACCAACCCAGAATCCAACCGTGCAGTTTTGCAGGTTTCATTTTTTTAATCAGATAGCTGTAAAAAGGTGTTAAAAGAAGAAATCCGTTACTTATCCAATGCACTTTAACATTAAAATGCAGAAAAACACTACTATCTCAGAAACACCAGGTAACGGGGTAACTCTAGGCTAGATTTACAACCCCTGGGTAAAATGAGGATCTCACAGAATCACACAATCACAGAATATGCCAAGTTGGAAGGAACCCACAAGGATCATCAAGTCCAACTCTTAGTGCTGCACAGGACCACCCCCAAGAGTCACACCATGTGCCTGAGGGTATCTTGTTGAAAGCTGTGCCTGATTCACCAGCTTGTACACTAATTTTCATAAACCAATGACATCAAGGTTGAGATACCATTTCTTTTTTTTTCCTTTACTTGCACACAGTCCCAATAGAACCACTTTCCAATAAACAGAGATACATAAATCTTTTATACAACTGCATTTTAATTTAAGACTCTACTTGTGGTCAGCTCAAATGCCCAAAGTGATTCATTAAAGCAATTTTGAACTTAACATTGAATATTCATGTTGGATTGAAAAAGGCTGATCTTAGAAACATACAGGAAGCCAAAGATAATGTCCAAATTCTCTCCAAATATCAGTTTACTACTAAATTGGTATTAAAAAAAATTGCTGCTAAAACCAGATTAGTTTCTGTTCTTGTTATAAATCTGAGATAGCCTCTATGAAACCATGCACAATTTGCCTACTAGTGAACCTTAAAAATCAGGGGATTAAAAAAAAAAAAACAACCTTCAGCAATAGAAGGACTTTCACATGGCACAGGTCAAAAAAACCCAACAGTCTCCTGTATTCATCAGATATTTCACAGTATTTCAAATGTTACCTCGTAGAAACAGCTGTGCATGTGTGTATTTACATGCAGTTATTAAAGCCTCACCAAACCTCCTTTCCAACCTTTGCAAAATGAGAACCCTAAAACAAAAAGCACTATAAGACACTGCATGTAATCTAGGTGATCCTTCTAAGACCACTCACTACTCAAGTCATATTCTTTTTTCTATGAAGATTTTTTTAATTCATCCTTATAATAGCCGAATAAAGCCTGTTTTCTCACCAGTGAAGACAGTGCTGATTCAGCCATTAAAGCTAACTTAGGAAAACTCAGTGTAATTCTGACCCACAGCTCATCGTAAACAAGAGTCCATCCACTGTCCCACCACTGTTGCGTGCCTCTGGACCCACTCTGCAGGGCCCTCCACAAGCCCTACCCCGCAGTTCCTCAAATGCTGTGGCTGAGCTGAAATCAACGAGGCAGCCTCCCAGATCGCAAAATGCGTGATTTCAAAACTCCATGAGGGGTTTGAGCAACAAGGAATAACCATTAACCAATTAAATTTATCAGAAGGTTTTGCTAAATTGTGAAGAAACTAACACTTTTTAAGACATTCTTCTGTTTCATACATTAATGCCTCTCTAATTTATAATGGATACGTTATCTAAGTACTTAGTCTAATAGAAGGTATAAGAAGATAAATATTAGTTGCCAACTGTTAATTTTCTGATCATTTGGAGTGTCCCACTGGAAGAGAAAAGCAATCAATAATGTAGAACTGATCTTGATCAAAGGCTAGCTGAAGCAAGACATATATGTTGTATTAAATAAATTTATACACTCACACAGTGTATAAAAAAAGGTCTCAAATAAGTAATTAACTGCTGGGTATCCAATTTCCCGAGGAGTTCTGCATTTTAGTGTTCTCAAGTCTCATCACTTGAACTGCAGGAATTAATGATGTGAGATTCTCCCTTATAGACCTGTTAAATGAATTCATCTACTGTTATTTTTGACTGAAAACCAACCAAGCAAGACTACTTTTTAGCATGATAAACTAAGCACTCAAGATAAAACACTGAGAGATGTAATGTAATGGCCAGTCTTCGCGAACGAAGAACCGAGGAAGGTCTTTACACCTTCCAGCCTGCGCATTGGATTTTTTAGGTGAGACACAGTGTGCACGGAACTGAGCCCACCCTTTAATCCTAAGGTTCATCTGCCAGGGCCAAGCAAGCTTAGACGGTGGCAGCGAGGTCCTCAGGACATAGATGGATTGCCTTACAGGGCTAACGAGCTCCATCTGCCCGGGAACTGAGAGATGTAAGGAGTGTAAGATTCTGTGAGATTCAAGATTCTGCCCTATCTATAAAAAGCAGAAAGTACCATTTAAAAGACAGTAATGCCACACATCATCAAAAAAAAAAAAAAAAAAGCTGCAGTGTACACAAGTGTGGAAACACCTTAAGGAAATAATTATGAAAGAAAAATAAACTAGCAAGCATGATGCCATTTCTTTTGCAAACTGGTATGAGTTAAGTCAGTAGGAAGGCAGAAACTTTTTTTCCCAGTGACTAAGCTGCAAAAAACCATCAAGGCAATTACCTCTCTTTCTCATAGCACTCTTACACTCGATCAAAAAACGACCTGGAACAAAGGGGGTTTCAAAAAATGCTGCTATCAGAACAATGGAATGTGCTGAATTATTCTGCACATTGCCCTGCACCTTGCAGCCAGAATATAGGGGCAACAGAGACAGTGAGAAAAGTTGGAAGCCCCAATCTGCAACTTTTATTTTTCACTGATAAGCGATAAACTCTAATGTTTTAGCTCGGAAGACAATACTGCACTACTACAACACTATCATGACAAACTGAATGATTTACTCAAGCTGACCTTTTACTGGACTGTGACACTGATGGTGAAAGGTGAGAAGTGCATCAATCTCACCTGAAAAGCACCCAAATGATGCATATTTGAGGAAATACACATCGAAAATAAAACTATGTTAACAACTAAGCTGTATGAACCACATCTGGTTTTAATAAAAGTTGCTTCTGTTTACTAGAAACTCCACTAGGTTACTAATTGCACAAATACAAAAAAGAATTGATTCAGCAAATCTTAGACCAATTCCTCTCTAATAAGAAACTGGGATTTACCAATTCATGTTCATTATGGATAAAAACTAGGCTACCAATTCATGTTCATTGCTCCAAAGACTAAGAATAGCTTTGAGATGACACTTGATTTACAATACCTAGAATAGAAATGCACAAAACGTCCACGTGTGTGTTAGCAAACCTGTCAGAATAAGATCACTTTCAGCTGTGTTAGCATCGTTCTGTGCTGCTATCAAAATTATCTGCCCAGGTTTATCAAAGGCTACAGTGAACTTGTAATAAATAGTGAGGAAATCTTTAACACATTCACCATGGTCTGAACTCTAATAATACCATCTTGAGGAGACTACCAACATAGCACGTGCTACTTTGGCACACGAGTGACACTATATTCTAGTACTGTATTTTCCTTTTTTAACCCCCAAATTTATACAAAATTTCCAGCTCTGCACTTTAATTCAGTAAATAGAACCAGAATAGAAAAGAGGCTGGAGAAGAGCACTCAAGCAATAGCAGAGGGCTCTCACGGCTGCGACAAAGCACAGACGCTGCTAAATGTTGACAACAATGTCCACAGGTAAGATCTAGGACAGCTGGTCTGGAATCTAAAGGCCCAAAAACGAACATCCAAGGTTTTGGTCGCATCCCAAACAAGGCAGCGTGCATTGCTTCTGCCACAGCGAGTTAGACAAGCCGAGCCACAACACTGTATACCAGAAGCATTAATTTAATTTGCAACAATCCTCTTAGCTCCGGCAACTTTTACCTCCACAGTCGATTCCCAGCTAACCATTCGTCCCAAGCACGAGCGACAGCCTCAGTAACTACAAAAAGCACTTTAAAGAAGTAATACTCACGTCCACCGGCACAGCAAGCTTTTTAGTATTACTTCCTCACTACTTGTCTTGCAAAGTACAATTCAAGGCAGAACTCGAGCCGCAGTGGCTGGCTTCCTGGGGAACTCCCGAGGGCGGCCCCACCTCGCCTCCCTGGCCCACCAGCGCACTGCTCTGCTCCGGGCACTGATACGAGACGTAACTTCCCGACGCCGTAAGTGTTTGCTGAAAATCATTACAGAGGCGTTTTCCCAAATTGTAAGAAATGCAAATCACCCGAGCACCGGAAGAGGGATGATCGCAGGCGACAGGTGCATGCCAAAGCTGGTGCCAGGTATAAAAAGAACTATTAACAGTCTCCCCAGCTCTGAGAAATGCTACCACGCCTTTGGCTGACTTTCGATTTGCTACACAGGGAACTTAAAGCACAGAAAATCAAACCTAGCATGATTTGAGCCCGTCCAAGGCCTGCAAGTCCCACCTCACTTCGCGCAAGCCAAGAATCTCACTGGCTTCCACAGGCACACCTCGGGCGGGCCAAACATCACCTGCTCCTGCCCGGCTGCTGCCACGGCCACGCAGCCCCACGGCGGGCAGGGCACGGGAAGGGGGAGCAGCAGGGAGATTCTCACATCCGACCTTCGCTGCCTCTCGTTCAGACCTCACCCCACCTCAGTCCCCGCTGGATAGCCCTGCCCAGGACCCCCGGCCCGCCTTACCTTCCGCCAGCTGCTCCTGCCCTGCCCGCCCGGGCCTCTCTGCGGGCCGCGCACAGCCCCGCCTCGGAGGCGGGCGGGAGGGCGGTGGGAGCGGCACCGCCTCCCTGTGGCCTGCGCCGGGGCTGCCTGCTGCTCCGGATCCCAAGCCGGGGCGCTTGGGGGCCGGGGTGTCCCGGCGGCATTCCCGCGGCATTCCCGGCGGCATTCCCGCGGCCAGCCGGGCGCCCCGGCGAGCGGGCCCATGGGAGCGTGGGCGAGGCAGGAGCGCCGGGGGGCTGCGGAAGACAGAATTGATGTGCGTGGTTTTGCTGCTTTGGTTTGGTTCTTCCTTATCGTATTCTAGGCTTTAATTGTAATTGGTTTCCTACTGAGAATTTGTGTGGCACGGAGGTCTTCGAGGCTGCAACGAGGACTACTGACTAACACGAGCTCAGTAAGGCGAGCAGAGGAATGCTGACACGGGCGACTGTGGCGTGCTTCTTCAAAATAGTGAGGGAAATTTGAGAAGCTAACACTCGTGTTTGAAAACAGTAGGAAGTTTCTGAGGAAGGAGGCCCAAGGGATGAGTCACAAATGTTCCAGGCAGGACTTGGTTCACTGTTTTCTCAGCGCTAAGGTAAACTATGAAACATATCCTGACCCTTCTTTCTCTGCCAATGTGTGAATCATAAATACAAAGCGTGATTATTAATCCATTTGTATAGTTTTGAACGAGGGGGCATATGTCACAGCCATCCTCTATTAATGCACTGGAGAAATATGTGGGCAGATCTGCTTCCACAAGCAAAACATTTGTTTTAAACAGATTAATTACAGTCTTTGTAATAAGGTCTTTGTTCAAAGTCTCGGTTTTATTCACTGGTAAAAAATTTTTAATTATGTTTACACATTTACACCGTAAGAAGGATGAGGCAAAAATAATCTCTTTGCTCACCTTTCTGTGAAACATGAAAATGTTGTGCTGGATGGAATGCGTGATCCATCTGCTGTTGTCTCTGACAGTGTCTAAGAGGTATTTAAAGTTTCAGAAATTTTGTTGAAGAGTTAAAAATAGTGAAGCTGTCCAGATCCTTGTATGCAGCACTGCTCTTCCTGCTGCTGAGGACTCCATCTGACACCGAAATCTTTGTCACTGCCCATGAATAGGCATTAGATAAGGACGCTCAGCCTGATTTTATCTTTGCAGACTTTTGAGAAGTATGAGAAAGACAAGGGAGAGCTATTTTGGACAACTATTTCCTCAAGACTTTCCATTTAATACTTATTTGTGTAGTATGATCTTTTATTTCTTTACTGACTTTTATCTCCTGATGGCTATTAACAATCATGATGCTATGACTAGAAAGCGGTGGGAAAAATTAGGAAATGTCAGAATACTTGAAAAATTTCTTTTAAATTTCATGAAAATAACATTTCCTTCAAAAAGTTATCAACAAATGTAGTGGTATCCTAGATTTCTGTATGTTTATATGCTGAAATGTGTAGCCTTGAAAAAAAACCCGAACAATCCAAAATGAGGTTGGCATGATTCATCTTTCTTAAAGATTTTGTATTAAACCCATCAGAAGAATACATTTTTTCACCTCTCAGCAGTTTACATTTAGATTAGGACTTAAGAATCCAGACAGAGACTTCCAAATTTTGTCTCCCTGACACAATGTGGTTTTTGGCTTTGATTATTTCCATTGCACAAATAGAACAAACAAATCCAGTTAGACTTCTTTCCTAAAAGTGTGTTAAGAAAACATTTATGATACTCTGAGCAGACATACACATTTTGAAATACATGTATATTCTCATGTCCTAATTTTAAGTCAATAGACTTAGTCCATGCATGATTTTGAAAGCTTAAATTTCATTTAAATTGTGTTAAGAGCCTGTGTACCAATGTGTTTCTATGGTTTCCTTAGGGGTTGACTTGGGAATTACATACATTTAAAATGGCAACACTTCCTTCAAACGTGAGACAGCTTGAGGCTACATCGCAATAGGAAGCTGAACTGTGGTTTGCTGCCCTCAAGGTGATGAATATTTACCTAAGTAATAGTCTGGTATTTTCCAGAGCTCGAAAGGGGTTATCAGTTAACTGGATTCAAAATATTCTACATGTATTTGAGAACTTGAAGCCATTGTAACTGAAATGCTGAAATGAATTTTACAAATTATAATCTAAGTCTACTGACCTTTTTTTCCTTTACTCTAGCTTTCCTTTACCTATATCAATTATTGTGTCAAGTCTGTTTTGTCTTTCCATTAAATTTAGAGATCTAGTGAACAAATAAAAAATACAACTCTAATGTCATACATTATGTTTATGCATTTATTATTTGTTTCTGACACGGTTTTGAAAAATTAGATTGAAAGGATTGTTGTCTTAAGAAGTGCAGTTTTGTATTTACTTTAACACAATTTTGTACTGAAGTCGAAGACTGCTAATGTTTCCGAATTTCAGGACTTCAAAATTGCAGCACTATATTCTTTGGGTAGGTATGGGAATAAACCTATAGGAACAAACTCCAGCAGTACCTCCCGTGGGTTCAGCAGAAGCAGGGCAGAGTGATGAGCACCTGCCTGCCCAGGCTAGGCTGAGTATTTAGGGCATCCCTGAAAGAATCGCTGCACACGTTTTAAAAGCAGCCTTCAGCAGTGCCCTGCCCCACCAGGAGGTCTACCTGCTCCCTTGGAGCATTCCTAACTTATGAAATTATTTGTCATATGTTAGACTTCTCTTCAAGAAAAATCACGTAGACTTCTGTGTGAGAGAATGCAACGCGTAGTGCTGCAGATTAAGCATTACAATTTACAGAGCTTTATACTTTTTATTTGAAGCAGCAACCACTAACGTGCTTGTTACAAAACAAGGGCTCCAGAAGCCCCTTTTGATGCTGTTGGGTACCAGGTGCCCGTTGTGTGGCGGAGCAGGCAGGCTCAGCGCCCGAGACTCGCCCGGGATAGTTGCCCTCTACAGAGCCCAGGGACTGCACTCTGCCTCGGAGCAGGAGCTCTTCGCCTCTTAAACCCAGATACAGAGCACCTGTAGCCACTGGGTGTGGGAGAAGGTGGCTTGATTTGGCGTTCAGAATCACAGAATATTCAGAGTTGGAAGGGACCCATAAGGATTGTGTCCGACTCCTGCCCCTGCACAGGACACCCCAAAAGTCACATCACATGCCTGAGAGTATCGTCCAAATGCTTCTTGAACTCTGGAAGACTTGGTGCTGTGACCTGGGGCGCCTGTTCCAGTGAAGAACCTTTTTCTAATCTCCAGCCTAGACTTCCTCTAGCACAACTTCAGACCATTCCCTCAGGTCCTGTCACTGGTCACCAGAGAGGAGAGATCAGTGTCTGCCCCTCCTCTTCCCCTCGTGAGGGACTTGTACAGTGGGATAAGGTCTCTCTTCAGTCTCCTCCAGGCTGAGATGGCTCAGCCGCTCCTCGTATGGTTCGTTGGGTTCGAGCCTTGAGGGAAGGAGGGAGGGTCAGAGGGGCCCCTGGCCGGGCCGGGCGGTCGACCAGTTCAGCCGTTACCGCCGCCCCCCTTTGAACTTCCCGCCCGCCGCTCTGCGCGTTCGCCGCCGCAGTTTCCAGGCTCTGCGGGCGGCGGCAGCGCTGGATGGCCGTGGCCTCTCTGCGTTCCCTCTCGGGCTGGTGTCGAGGGGGGCCGCTGGCCCGGTGCGCCCCACTTTCTCGGGTCCGCCCTCGGCTGGTGTCGCCGGCAGCGGCGGAGGCGAATCTGCCGGCTCCGTCCTGCCGCTAGCGCGGTTTGGGCGGTTGTCAGGGAGAAGCAAGATGGCGGCCGCGGCGGCGGAGGAGGACACGGAGCTGCGGGACCTGCTGGTGCAGACGCTGGAGAGCAGCGGGGTGCTCAATAAGATTAAGGTTGGGGAAGGAGAGCTTCCCGCCCGGCGGGGAGCGGGGAGCGGTGGCTGGCGCTGCCTGCGGCTCGCGTCCCTGCGGAGTGTTGGGGGGGGCTGAGGCTTCCCGGGCTTCGTCCCTTTTCGCTCCCGCTTCCAGCCGGTGTTCCCGGCTGGGGCGCTCCCTCGGCGTCGCGGCCTGGCGGTGGCGCCTGCTTTCTCCGTGGTGCTCCCTGGCCACTCGTGGTTAGCTGGTACGAGGGCCCCGGGCCTGAGCGCCGCACGGGCTGTGCCCCTCGGGAATGCGGGATGCCCCGGGCGGGCGCAGGGACGGGAGCGCGGGGAGCCCGCCCCCGGTTGTGCGGGTTTGCCCTCGTAGGTACCGTGTGGCTCAAGAGCCCCCTTGCTGCCGCTAAACTTAGGGCTGGGAGCGTTCTGCTGCCGGGTGGTGCGGGACGGAGTGGATAGAGTTTATCCTTGCTTCGATGCGGAAAGCCCCTCTTGAAAATTTCAAGCGAGCTACTGTGAGTCTCTGTTTAAACGCTTTGTCTTGAGTATGCGTTGCTTGAGCTGTGCCTTGAAGACTTGCTAAATCTGGAGGCTCTCTGGAGATGCTACCTGCCTATAGCGAACAAATAATGCCATGTTAAGAAAATATACAGAAGATGGCGAAGTGTACACTATTTCAAGTCTGTAGTGTAGCCTAAACTTAGGTCAGAAAGGGTATGAAAGTTGTTTCCATGGATTCTTGTTCAAATTAGGAGCTTCCAACAATAACTAGTGTATAGTAGACAGCAGTGCAGGTAAGGAAGCCTAAAAATAGGTGGGTTCCCTTCCATGCTAAAGGAAAAATGAAGTGTAGATTTCACATCGAGGATAGTGGTATTTGTCCACAGTGCTCTGTTTTAAGCCTTCAGAGGTGGATGGTCGTTTCTGATATTTTAGGAATAGTTCAATAACTGAAATGGTTAATGGGAATGAGAGCATATTTGTGTGTGTGCTTTGAAGTCTCTTGCATTTTGGGCTAGTCGTACTTTTCAACAAAAATATTAAAAACAGTGTTGTTCTTTCCTTTCAAATGGACAATCCTTATTTAAACTGCCTAAGTGGATGTGAGGGTTCTAGTTCATATAACTGCATTTTGAGTAGGGAGACCTTTTTCTGACTAAAGTCATACAGGCCTTTTGGGCCACCTGTTAACTACTCACATAGTGTTAAACAATGAAAGTATGATGATAATAAAATTGTAATTAAAAAAGGAATCACAAGGCAATTGGGTCATATGTAGCTCCTGATCTGTAGTTTCTTAGTTCTTGCCTTTGTGTAATGTGTAAATTATTATACTACACTTGCCAGGTCATTGAGTTTTGTGTAAATATATTTATTGTGGTTCACTATTCTATAATGCCAAAAGTGTGTGGCATCCAATACTGTGCAAGGTATTCTTAAGGCAAACTAGCAAATGACTCAGGAAAATACAACTGGATTATGGCTCTTTTTAATAGTAGGAGTTACTGTTTATTAACTGGTATGCTTATGGTTAAGGCTGTTGATTGGAGGAATTTGTGGTGTTTTTTTTTTCTTAGCTGTAAACCCTAACTGGTATGCGAGTTTAATGTCCGTGTTGATTGATAGTGTTAGTGACTTACAGAATTTGTTCTGCTAGTATCTGACAAAAAGTCCATTGCTGGAAGAATTAAGTTTGAACAAGTCTTCTTAAATTGTCATCTTTTAATTGAAATTAGATTATACAATCCATTAAAAAAATTGCAGTCATCCTTTCATTAAAATGAATTAAACATAATTTTGATCAAAAGTGTTTATCTGTCGTGTTTCAATATTTTTTTATTATGTGGTGAACTGAATGTTTACATCTTATCAAAACAGTTGTTTATCTTATACTTCAGAATGAGTACTGACCATTTAGGGGGCGGTTATTGAAGTAGCTATATTAAAGAGAAAAATGTGGCCAGTGGTATGTATTGGTATGAAGCACTGTAGGTAATGCCAGCTCTGGAAGGATTAGAATTTAAGGGGAATTATTTCAAGGGATAGAATGTATCAGGCTGCCAGCTAATACATTTTGTAACATAATGACTGAGTAATTTTTAGAAAGAAACTTATTATGATACCTTTGTTCTCTAATAAAGCGTGATTTGATAATGGATTCCAGTTTATTAGTTTATTCTTATTTTGAGATTAATTTCTGGTGAGCATTGGTGTTGATGTAAATTATTTAGCTGAAAAGAAATGTTACTTATGTGACATTTTAAAAATATGTTCAGGATTTTTGATTTTATATTAGAGTTTGAGCACCTAGAGTATTTAATGAAGTAATGTTGTGAAAACTGGAAGATGTGTAAATGTATTTGCCACTTATAGTTAAGAATTTCCGGTATTCTTTAAGCTGCAACATGAGTATATATATATATATATATATATATATATATATATAGTTTGTTAATCATTGGAATTAGTCTAATGGATAAGACAGCTTTCTAATGAATTCTGTAAACATACAGAATATGACTGTGGATATTTGAATATTTGTACTTCAGTGAAAATCATAATGGTTCTATGAGATAGTATACAAATAGGGGTGTTGTGTCTTGAAGAGAAAGTGATCTTTCTCCTGGGGAAGCTGTCATCGTCAGAGCAAGGAGGGGCCATTATGCTTTTTACTGTGCTGCTTTGTTATCTTATTTTGGTTTGGTTTGCATCTTTTAATCTCTTTTGTTTTGGAAAAATTAAGTTTATATTACCTATATTTTGCATCTTCTCTGGAACTTGCTGTTGCTGCAGATGTGAGGGAGGTTAGAATCATAAATGTCATATGCCTAGTAAAGCTTTTGGCCAGCTGATGCTGCTAATTTCTTACTAATTTGCTTCGAAACCTAGACAACTGAGGTACTGGATATTTTGATGCTAGATAAGATAAAAATACTATTTGTTAGAATGAGATGTTAACTGCATACGTACAGGTCAGTTAAAATTGTCCTATTTGCTTTTATATCATTTATCATAATGACCAATGCATTTAAATGTCTTAGAATTATAAGCTGTCATGATGAACGTGCTGTACAGTACATTGTCATCTTTCTGCATGTTGTGATTGGCTGCTTGTTTTAAAGCTATTCATACCGGAGAGTCAACTCATTTCTTGTAATCAGGGAGAATGATGAATTTTTTTTTATGTAGCACCTATTTCTTTTTAGTTTTATAAGTTAAGTAAAATATAATTATCTATAATTATTTCAGGTAAACTAACTGAAATTCAATGTCTAAATGTCAGTATGGTCCTCATAATATCATGCATGTATCCTTCTTTGGGAACATGAGAACGGGAACTTTTTGTGATATGCATCTGATAAATGTAGCTGTGGATATTTAGGGTTTAGGGTTTTAAGTGTTTACTACTTCCACTGTGTTAGGAATTCTTCCTTTTCCCAGCATTTTTCATCTTTAGGTTTACATTACCAGCAAGTTTAACTTTCTTAACCAATTAATGCTGCTGACAAAAAATGATCAGAAAGGGCTTTATGAACTCCTTCTCTGAGAGGAGTCTAGGTACAATATGATTCCACATTAGTCACAGACTTGGTCACCACTTTATGTCTAAAGGATTATGTATGCACAATCAATTCTTTATGTCACTTAGCCAAGGTTTCAAAATGTAGCATGTGGGGCGGAGAGCACACCACCTCATGCTCAAGGATGAGAAACTCACAAATATTGCAGATGGAGGGACAGGGTGGATACTGAGTAATATTCATAGGGAAGTTGCTGGTTATGGTTTGGCACCAGCTTTGGATTTGTGATACGTATCTGGCATGTATAAGACCGGTGCAGGCTTTTTAGCCTGATACACACAGGGTTTTAGCCTGGGGTGATCACCAGAGATTAAACAGCTTCATGTGTTACCGTTGCTCTTTCCAGAGCAATGCATCTGCTCTATATCTACCAAGGTACATGACAGCTGTTTTGGAGTTAGGAAGTGGAGGTGCTGAAAGTTGTGCAGGAAGCTGCCCATGTGCCACTAATTTTTATATATGCCGGAGGTGTCTTGGAGTCTGCAAGTGGGAGGTAGTTCTGGGCTATAGGTCATCGTTCATTCCTGGATGGTCTCTGATCTTTTTACTTCTCATCCAGTGTCTGCTATTTAAGCTGCTGTGGATGGCTTTTACAAGCATACTGAATCAGACTAATAACCTTGTTAAGGTGGGTTCTTGTTGTCCTTGTATTAAGAGCATATTTCCAAATTAGATTGGCATTTTTGAGATGCCACCTCAAAAATGTGTTTGGGGACCTCTTGAGATAGTAAGAACTGGTTTCCCTTGTTCCAGGGAACTGCAGGTTGAGAGATCTGTTTTCCTGGACAGTACTTAGGATACCTGCAAAAGGCTCTGTATTTAAAATGGGGTTAACTTCTCCAGATTCTGAAGAGGGATACTACAGTACAGTGCAGAAAAGATACTTTCTTTCATGTACTACAAGTTTCTGATTTATAGTAAACGGCGATCAGTAAAAAACAGTGTTGTCTGATGAGCTGCAAATGCCCGTGAAGGAAAAGGGGAAACATTCTTTTGTTTCAAAACACTGACCCATATTTTTCTGGGATACAGGCAGTAGTTGTTACATGTTACAGTGTTAGCCCTACTCGTTTTAGCTAAGTTCAGTGAAATCAAATTGCTGTCCCACTGACATGAGCTCTTGCCTGATAAAACTACTTAGAACGGGCATCTTCCAGGGGATGAGAAAGCAGTCTGTAGGCTTGATGGATGGTAGACACTGCCACCTACCTTACTCATCAATATCTGTCTCTGTTGACATAACCCTTTTTTATTGAAACCTTAGGAAGGATATGGGTGGGGATTTTGATTATCAAGCTTTGCTCTGCTCTACTACTAGACTGTGAATAAAATTCTTAACGATATATTTGTATTATGTTGAAAACTGCTATCAGAATGAGGCAGTGTGGAATAGGGACATGTGGAAAATGGCAAGAGCAGATTTTAACAGTGTGTGGAACACAATTTGGGCTGGTGCCAAAGGATACCAGAGCAAAGACAAATGCAAACTGTTCACACTTACTAAAAACAAAAGAGGTGTGAGAAGAATGATGTAAATGGATTAATCTATATATAAGCCTTCATATCTGCTGGTGGGAGCAAAGAAAAGAATACCTGATCTCAATTGCTGATGTTCAAATTCTCTGTGACTGGTCTCAGATCCTGAAAAGCCTATATGACATTATCCATCCTACTGGTTATTATGATTCATCTTGTATTAGGGTGATTATTACTCTGTTCTCAACTTTGTTATTGTATTGCTTTCTACTTTCTTCTGCATGAGCTTGAGGATTTCTGCCTTAACCTCACACAGATTCTAGTGTATGTTTCCATGTTTAAATTTATCAAGATGATATTTTGAGAATATCCTACTGTAATTGAGCAGATCATCCTACTATGATCCACCTCAAAGGATGAACATCAGTGTGTTGTAGTGGTGCAAACCTTCCTTTTGGAGATAGTACAGGAGTGTGTAACTTCAATTCTGTGATGCTTGCAGGATTGAAGGGTCGATTGTGGGGCTGCATATCTGTGGAAAGGCTTTAGGGTGGTGTTCTAGATGATGCAGGTAAGATAAAATGGAGATGTTGTAAATACCAGTGCTGTTATTTTCTAGAGATGAGCTCCTGACCTTAAGTTTATTAATTGGGCACTAAAATAAATAAAGGTGAACCAGCTATTAATGGGGAATGACAACATTTGGGAGAAATTGACCCTGTGCCATTAAATAAATAAGAAGAAAAGCACCTCAATTTGTAATTAAAAGCCTCTGGATTGGACCTAGAGGAGTGGAGCAGGCAAACAATCCCAGTTATGTGGAAAAAAAAAAAAAAGACAGCTGTAATATTGTTCCAAAATCTTAAACGGGTCAGACTCTGGATCAGCTGATGTATTGGCAACTACTTTCAGATGACAACTGTGTTATACAGTCCCATGATCCAGACCCTTAAGGGGGTTTACCCCTATCTACATGTAATGGCTGGTGTGTTTTGAACAATTGTAGTAGCCACTCAGGAATGCTTTGTTATTTTTATTGCCCTCTTATGTTAGTATATTTGGTTTCTATGGCATAAGTGACAAAGAAAGCCTCAGAAGCATATTAAGTTCATCATACTGGCATAAAACTCAATCAACAAGTTTTTAGCTGTTAGTGGGAAAGTTAAATGTAAACTGATTTTGTAAGAATAATATTTAAATGAATGAGTTGTAAGATTGCTGATTACCTGCTATACCCTAGCACTTGAAAAAAAAGGTAAGAATAATAAATAAATTAATTGCTTGTAAGAGAATTTTCTGATTGAATGCTATATGCCAGCAACTGAAAAAAAATGTGACTGCAGTATGACCATTGCGTACAGTTGTGGTAAGCATTTTACACTTATTTTGATGAGAAATTCTTTAGACCTTTTTGCATTACTTTTTGCCCTTTGAAAAGGTGTCCAAAGAGTGTTTTGCTTAAAAAGGAAGTGTTTGTTCTTCACATGAAAAGATGATTTTTTTTTTTTTTTTTTTGGTGGGAGGGAACAGTTACAGGGTAATCGGTGTTTAGTTACCTCTTGTAATATACATGAGAAAGACCAGACACTATTCATACTGATTTTATTCTTAGTTATGGAAATAGATCTTTCTTTAAAACCCTGCCTTCTAGTTTGCTTTTGAGAAAACTTTCATACACTGTCTTTTATAGTTTATTACTGCAGTGTTGTCTAATGACTGAGTTACTTCAAAATGTCAGATTAAGAGTTGATTAAGGTGGCAAACTACTTCATCAAATGTATGTTATCCATTAGGTGCGTTCAATAAAAGAAGTAGAGAAACTGTAGTGCTTACAAAAATTAAGTATGCAAGGCTTAAACTTAAATATTAAAAGTAGTCCTTAGAAGAGTTCTGATTCTTGATAGTAATATATTTAGGATTAGTTAGGTAAAACATTACTACAGGAGTGTTTGAATGACTGGAATTCTCTTTTCCTTGAGAACTTCTGTGTTTTTGCACATAATCTGAGAAGAAATAATAGGAATTTGTATATCTTAATGTTAGCTCTTTAAATGGGCTATTATAAGCTATTTGTTCATGTTTCCTGAATGAATTGTAAATGAAGGGTATGTAAATGAAGGTGTTTCAAAGCTGCCTGAAAGAGCTGAACGTTTAACTCTCGGAAGATACTAATAGGAGATAATGTAGGTACTTTGGAATATTTTTATGAACAAAGAAATAATTTACGAAGTCTTCTATGAAATTCCGCTTCCCTCGCCTTGCTCTCCCCTCCCACCTTGTTCTCAGACTGGAAACTATTATTTCTCTGCCTCAAGTCACATTACCTGTAATCTTATGTGTTTTAATTGCACTGATGTGGATTACAGTCCATTCCAAGTTGCTTGAGGAGAAGCAAATAGCTGTTAAGCTACTTGCTAGCTCTTTGCATTCTATTTGCATAGGGAAAACAGTGCTTATAGAAATGCTGTTTGTTTTGTTTTTTACTCGGCAGGCAGAGTTACGAGCAGCTGTGTTTTTGGCATTAGAAGAACAAGAGAAAGTAGAGGTAAGAGAATCTTAAAAAATAAATCAGACAGAAAAAAACATCCTGATAGTTCTTCATGTAGAATTAAATATAATTGCTTTAATACTTTCTATTTGTGACATGTAAGAAGATAAATATATATATTTCTGCTTAAGAGCATGATGCATAAAGAACACAAAACAGGATTGTCAGGGTATTTCTTGATGTTTAAAAATAGGAATTGTTAAATAGGCTTTTGAAATTGTAGTTTTAAGTAACTGTGTCTTCTGGGTTTATATTGCTTCTGTCAAATTGACCAGAATAACTAAATGTATTCTCTATCAAATACTTAATTAAAAAAAGATATCTAGTTGACTGATCAAGATTTTCTCAAATCAGAATAATGTCTTTAGAAATTTAAAATATTATAGTGGGGAGGTTTTGACAAGTGTATCGTGAAAGTAATTTAATGCTGTAAAATGCTGATGCTTTTGGTATTTCCCGTAAGGATGTTGTAGGTTTGTTTCAGGATAATTTACTTTAATACTTAAGCATGAATTCTTAATTAGCAGATGGACTATGTATTGATACTTTGACAATATAATAATTTTAAGGGAATGAGATGCTATCAAGATGATGTAACAATACTGCTGTGGTATACAGACACTGGTCTTATGACCTCTTCTGCTGCCGACATTGCTCCATTTCCTGTGTATATCCATTTTCTGGAACTGTAGAGTTGAGAGTACTGTATGTCCATCTTCTGTTTCAAAAACAGAGGAATCGAAAACTGTTCTATTTCTCTACTGGTTAGATGGTTGTGCTTTTTACTGAAACAGACAGTATTGTGACATAAATAAGGAGAAAAAGTAGTTATTCTATGATATGAGATTGCATATTCCAGAAATTTAGTGTAAAATTGTGGAAGAAGACATGATGGAAGAGTGATATAGCAGAACAGTGCCATCTCTTATGGGAAGCTGCAGCATATTATGGAGTACCCAGAGAACAACCTCCCACACTATCTTTAGAGTAACAGCACTGAAGAGAAATTTGCTACAGTAGATTTCAGCTCACCATTTCTCAAGCAGCTTATCATGATATTTTATATTTACACTATAGATGCTGGAAGTATGTTAATACTCCTCTGAATTCCTAAATATTCAATTTTCAGGCAGCGCTTTCTTGTGTGTGTGTTAGCATTTAAAATTGTAGTAATAAATACATATAAAGGATCCTTTTCTTACCCAGGACATTTTGATATGTTAGGAGTGGCATTTAGAATTTGTTTTGAAAAATCCCTGAACAGTTCTGACAAACCCAAGCATAGCACATTGATTTATTTCAGTTTAAAAGTTAAAGTTGAAAAGAACAAATCTAACAAGGGAGAAAAAAACATTTTCATAATATCTTGGAGAGTCTTTTAATTAATAGAAGAGTAGTATTCGTTTGTGTACTAGTTATTAGCATGGTCCATACTTTGTCTAGAAGATTTGTAAATTTCCATTTTGTAAAAGGCTGGACTGAATTTCTTTAAACAAACTTCACACTATATTAGAGGAGCAACCTGGGAAGTTAACTGCTCACCTTGCCTTTTTAGTCATTAAGTAAAAAAAAAATTAGTATGCTAGTAAGAATTTTGGTGAAATTACTTCAGCTCTGAGACAAATTTAATTTTCCTAAATAAAGATAGCTTTTACTTGTAGTTAGTCGAATTAATACAAAGGTAGATTTTGAAGAAGTGAATTACATATGTGAGGCACCATTGTGGAACAGAGTACAACAAAATATCTTGCTGTGGTTTTCAATTTCTTTCTAGCACAAAGATGATGTTAATTACTGTTTGGTTTTTGCTTTTTGACAGAACAAAACACCTCTGGTAAATGAAAGCTTGAAAACTTTTTTAGGTACAAAAGATGGTAAGTTCTTTTTTTAATATATACTTCCCAAAATAATAAAGATAGGAAACAAAGTATTAAATCTTTGAATCATATTAACAGCACAGTCTTCATGACATGTTTTTGTTACTTTCAGATGTCAAAATTACATTTCATTTGGAATAGAACTCAATCTATAATATTTGAAGTTAATGTTGTTGAAATTACATTTTTAACTAAGATGATTAATGCATTTAAATTCATATTTTGTTATAACTTATGGTTGTGCTAACTCTGAGACATTCTAGAACAATAGAAACAGTAATCAGTGAAAACTAACTGTAGAGGTGCAGGAGTGAATAAACACATAGGAGAGAAGTTAAAATTATGTTTTTAAAACAGCGGAATAGTTTAAAAAATAATCTTACACATGAATTTTGTAGGCAATCTCTATGCTCTTGCAGTATTATTGACTTAAATGATTTTGATGTAGTGGCTGAGTTAAATAATTTTGGGAGTTGGTATACAAATTTGTCATGTGGTACTAGTTTGCTGAATGTCTAAATTATGTTCACGCTGGAACCACATCAGTGTTAAATCTCTGAAGTAAGAATTCTGTCTGGTGTATTTTTACTTTTATTTCCTTTTTAGGTCGCTTGGTAGCAGGTCTTGTTGCAGAATTTCTGCGGTTTTTCAATCTTGATTTTACGTTGGCTGTTTTTCAGCCTGAATCAAGCACAGTAAGATATACTGATTTTATTTGTATGCTATCCTGACTGTTCGGACTGCATGGCAATAAATAGAAAAACTGTATCAGATTTATTTAAGCCACTTGCTTCTTTTTATAATAAATAAATCTTTTTTATGTTTAGTCTTTAAAAAGTACTATTGTCACAAAGACACATTGTTCAGAGAAGTGTGTTAATATGAGTATTTCCCTTTATTAAGAATCAATGCTTGATAATCATGAATTATCAAGTTAACAGTTTTTGTGGAATCATATAATAGTGTACGCAACAGAACATTCCTGTGACATTTTTTGCCACTAACTTTACTATGTCATAATATTAAGTAAGTATTGTTGCATGAAAGTTAAAATAATGTCAGTAATGTATTACAAAAGAAATTTCAATGAAACAAAGTACTTTGTGCAGATATACTTGACAAAAAGTATAGTTCAGTTGTGACGGACCAACAGTGACAGCGTGCTAATGACAGATTCTTGCATATTTAAAACAATTTTGCATGATCTGTGATGAGTTCAGGTACAGATCAGAAGTAAATTATGCGATAGGTGGTATCTAATAGATGTGTACATATGGCACTTAGGGATATGGTTTAGTGGTGGACCTGATGATATTAAGGGTCTTTCCCAACCTACGTGATTCTATAATTTTGTTACTTTAGTCCCCATGCAATATGAAGTCTTAAATAAAATCAGTGATAGTCAAAATATAAGCTGTGTTAGATAAGACCAAAAAGTGTTTTTTATATTACAATATATATTTTGTTTTCTGACAGTTATTTCTATGTCGTGATTCTTTTTTTAATTCTCCTTCAGCTAAATGGCCTTGATGGTCGAGAAAACTTAGCTCGAGATTTAGGAATTACAGAAGCAGACGGTACTGCAGGTGGTCCCCTGTTGTTGGAGGTTGTTAGGAAGTGTCAGCAGAAAAAGATTTCAGGCGATGGAGAAGTAAGTAGTATTAACATGTAATTTTTTTCTTTCTTTGTAATTATTTATTAATTTTCATTTCAATGATGAAAAATAAACTGAAATTAAGAACACCTGGCTATTGTTATATTACACTGTTTCAGGTTGTTACTGTATGATGCCTTCAACTTTATTTATCAGAGAGATAAGAGATAAACATCATGACTATTCTATTACTTTTAATGCCACCCTAGTACTCTTTACTAATATTCTGCTAAAACATAGTTGCACAGAGTGGATCCAAGAGGAACCAGGGGAGTATCAGTCTCTTCTTCCAGGCAACCAGCTGTAGGACAAGAGGGTACAGTCTTAAACTGCTCCAGGGGAGGTTTAGACATTAGAAAGAAGTTCTTTACAAAGAGAGTGATCAGGCATTGGAATGGGCTGCCCAGGGAGGTGGTGGAGTCACTGTCCCTGGAGGTATTTAAGAAGAGATTGGATGTGGCACTTGGTGCTGGTCTAGTAGACAAGGTGGGGTTGAGTCAAAAGTTGGACTTGATCTCAGGGGTCTTTTCAAATCTAGTTGATTCTGTAATTCTGTGATTCAGATAAATGATACAAAACACTGTGTCACTTATTTTCTAGTTTCTAGTGTGATTTGATAACACTTCTATCTGTACCTATTTTCTTTGGCATACTTCTAATTTTAATATGACCTGAAAAGCCTACCTTCAGGTTCCCCTCCCCTCAAGGGTTACAACAGAGCTTGACCACAGCATCTCCACTCTGCTGCACCCTCCATTTCATCCCTCTTAGCGTGCACTTGGGGTTGCAGGCTGTGTCATGTGGGCAATCATTGTGCAATGTATTTTGTGCACACCAACTGCATCTCACCCTTTAATTTCCATACCGTTGTAACTTCTGTTAGAATGTGGAGATAACTTCCCAATTTTCTCTTATTTTACGCCAAGTCATCTTCCCACAGGCAATGTCACAGTTTGCATACTGTGCAAGTGAGGATGGTAGCCTTGTTTCTCGTTGGATGAAATTATGACAAAATTAAATACATTTTTAATAAATGTTTATGTGAAACTTCTAGGTGGCTCCAGTTCTGAGTGATAGCCAGTGCCCCACATCAAAATCATCTGATGGAAGGTCAAGTACACATTCTATACCAAATAAGGTAGGATTGTTTACATATAATGAAAAGCTCCATGACATACATGAGAAGTAAAAGAGAGAACTCCTATGAAACTGCAGATATGATGGCATTCACTTAAATCATCTGCAATTTGAAAGTATTTATTTCACTTTAGCAAAACTTTTATCTATGAATTCAAGCAAAGACCAACTGTTGTGCTTGCAGGTTCTCAGATGACGTAGTAGCAACTTGCTTCCTCGGGGCCCACAACAGAGAAGTAGCTGTAGCTTCCCTTTTATTCTAGTCAGGCTATCATTAAGCTCTTAATTTTCAACAACAATTATGTTCCTTAAGGATACAAAATTAAAATATTGTTGTTACTACCACTGATAGGTTTGAGTACTTCTTGCCCTAGAAAAACTGAGCCAGCAATTGAATGTCATTCTGTCGCTGAGATAAAATGGCCTTGGGATGAAAAAGACCTACCAAGATAATTTTAACTCCCATGGCCTATAATTTGAAAATTTTACTTCGGTCTTCTGAATGGAAGTTAATGACTGATAAAGAAACACTTGGGACTTTACAACTTACGTACATGTTGAGTATCTGCATTAAACAATACTGTTGGTTTTGTTTCAAAACTGTGCTGTTTTTAGTGTGCAAAAATTAATGAATCTTTTTACTGGTTTAATTTTAGTCTAGGAAAAGATAAAAATAGTATTCCTTGCTAGGTAGAAAAATACTATTTAAAAACCAAAATCTTTTTCTGTTACAGCAGCTTGATTACCTAGGTAGATCTGAATATTGTTCTTTGGGCCACAAAGCCTTGCAAAGTTACAACTTGAGTTGTATGACTTGATGTTAAAGTTAGCTTATGGAATTGTTGTTACATTGCTGACTGTAGGTCTGAGCCATAAGCATGATACAAAGACTGGAAGTTATGTACTTTTGAAGTATCTCATTTGTGTCATTTTTGTTTTTAGTATTTGAAAGGAAAATGTATCAGTAACTGCAGTTTTCTTATGCTTATCACTTTAAAACCAAATAATATATTGCAGAGATTACTATTTAATATGGAAGTTAGAGTAGTTTGCATTTCTTTTGAAGACAGTGGCTGTAACTAAGAATATTTGCTTAGAGACAAGTTGAAAAATAACATGAATAAAGCATAAGTCAGTCAGTCTGTAGATGTATTTGAAATTGTTATAAAATTTTAATTTTTTTAAAATTGTTTACTTTTATAGTAGGAGTGATCTAGATATAGCATAGCAATGCAAAGGATGGAACAGAAGTTTTTTTATGGCAGCAAGAATAAAGAACACTTTCTAAAGTGATAAAACAACTTTTTTCTCCTGTATGATTCTTGATGATACTAATAAATTTATTAGTACTTCTCAGGAATTTGAGCTAACTTTTAAAAAGTGATGGTGGTTATATATTATGTGTTGTGTGTTTATATTACCACTTAGAGTATTATAAGACATAAATACTTATTCCTTTAATTCTTTATCTTCCAAGGCTACTGAAAACACTCAGAGTGATACCAGTGTCTCATCAGGGGAAGCAAGCAAAAGAAGCATTCATTTTCTGCCTAACGAAGCAAAACTAGATCCTCAACTAGAAAACAAAGACTTGAATACCAAAGAAAAGAGTGATGCAGCTGTGGATGAAGATGATGTAGAAGGAGACTCTTTCTTTGATGATCCTATACCCAAACCAGAAAGAACTTATGGCTGGTAGGTAACATGAATGTTCTACATAATACCGGTTTTGTTTTGTCCTCACTGTACTTGCAGACCTTTGAGAGCTAGTTGTTATTTGATCATTTGCACTTGTAAGTGCAAGTGTTTAGATCTATTCTGTAACATTTGATTTCTGAAATTTGCATTTCTCTGACTATTCTTTGAAATGCACAGTGTCCTCTGGGATCTCTTGGGATGTACCTTGAGTGGAAAAACCTGTATTGCTTCAGGCTGTAAAATGTTCACAGCCAATTTCTTTGGTGGAATAAACATATATGAGGCACAGTGAGCAGTGTTTCTTCTTGCAACAGAGCTGCAGTGGTGATCTGGACTAAAAGAAGTGGATAGTGACAGGGATAGTGGTTTAAATATCTGTGTATGGCTTTGTAAGGGGGACAAAAATCAGTATAAACTGGCTCCAAAAAATGTAATAATAGGAAGAGTTTTCTCACAGCTGAGGGTTTCCTCTTCACGTTACAACACCTTTTGTGTGCAGTAAAGTTTTCAGTGAAGTGTTTTTTCTTCTGCTTATGCCGATTTTGCAGATGCATCTGAAGCATATTTTTTGTTGTTCATCTGTGGAGTTTGATGACTGAAAAATATCGTTTGAAACAGGAACTATACAACAGCTTTGTTATAAAACTGAAAAACCTATCTTTGTGTTATCATGTTGAGTTATCTTGAAGCCTAGTTTAGATATCACTATTAAGAAATGCTGCAGGATTATTTCATGGTTTTCTTTTTGCTGTGCTCAAGTAATCAGGGAATTGCTCCACCTCAGAGATTAAGAAGACATTGCAGAATTATTTGTAAGTCAGTTTGGAAGTAACTCCCCTCATGTTGGCTTTCGTTCCCCAACTATAGTGATAGTGGGCAGAGCACCGTAAGCTTTTTCATATTACTACTTCAGTAGATGTTTACTCTTAAAATGGGATCCTTCTGGTACAGCACAAAGCAATTATCCCAGGTAAACCAGGTCTCTTTCTAGTAAATTAATGGACTCTTTGAGGAAGATTATTTATAATACAGCTTTAGTTAAAGCAATTTTTTTTCCTCAAAGAGCAATGATTTTTGTTTGGAAAATATTTTGTGGTATTCATTTTCTCTTTTTCTTATTGTTAATATAAAGATTACAGCTGTATCTGATTGCATTTACTCCTCCTTACTCAAGAGCTCATTTAACTAGCCTTTAACTAAAGTAAGCATCATAGCAGGTGGTTTAAATGATAAGTTGGGACAATTAAAAAAGTCTGGAAAAACTCCTGCATAATAATATTTATTAATTTCTTATTGTTTGAGCATTTTCATATGACAAGAAGGAAAATTCACTTTGAAACTGTGTGAACTGGATTTCTTTTAAAAGACCATCCAAGAAAGAGACTCTTGATTATTTTGTAGAGTAAGGAATGTTTTTCCTAGTAGGAAAATTCCCTACAGAAAAAATTATTTCCGAATTTTGTGTGTCTGTGGTAGAGTCACAGTCCACCAAGTAGTAATTTGTAATCCATGATGTTATTGTGATGTATGTATTCTAGTAAGGTCCCATAATAAGGCTTGCTGAATATGTTAATAACAAATGAGCTAGAATCTGACTGTAACTAAGCTGTCTCTGCTGAATCTTTTGCTTCTACTCTCCTGACAACCCCTCTAGAGTAGAAAAAAGAACATACTCTTCAGGTGAAATTCTTCTGTGGTATCTTGTGCTGGTGTGCCCAAGTCCCAAGGGGTGAAATAAGTAGGAGAGGCACCAGCATCCCTTGGTTTGCAATAAGGTAATTTCCTCCTGAGAGCTTTGCCCATTCCTGTAAGATGAGTGTACTGGAGAGGAAGGGAGCAAGCAGTTACTAATGAGAGTGTGAGAGATGATCCAAGTACTCAGTGGCTCTAGATCTCTGACCCGTGGTTCAAACTTTTGAACCATTTTAATGTGTGATGTTACACGTGATGTTTTGGTGCTCTAGATACAACGAGTGATTCAAATGTTGTCCATTATTATAGGAATGGAATCACAGTAGCAATGTTCTGGCAATACTAAATGTGAAAATCTTGTGTTTCTTCATCCTTTGCTTGCAAGTAAGATTTGAAGTAGGTAGTAACCAAGTGAACTTATACATGTGATAATGAGATCTGTCTTCCTATAAGTGAGAGGTTTTCATTCCTGTGAACTGATTGTCTTAGAATTAATATCTTTATCAGCCATAGTATCTTTTAGATGTAAAACAAATTAAAGTAAGTTCTGATTTAAACCTGAATCTTTCTTCTTTTGGCTGCATTTACATGTGGGAATACTGAAAGGTCCCTTGATAAAAATAGTGATGCTGATGAAGGTGCAGGAGCTCTGTCTGTGAGAGAAGATAGGAGGAAGTCTTTGCGTGGGTGAGAAAGTGACTTTCTTAGTGGATGTTGTGCTTGGCACTTGTGCCAGTAAATGGCTTACTGTTTTTAAGATTGCAGAATGAATAGTCCTGTCCCCTTGCTCTTTTTTTTTTGCTGTAATATTGCTGTTCTAGTTTTATGACAATTTAATAATAGAAAAGAAATTAACTGTGCACATTTTACAGCTCTGTGGAGTACTTATTTATTTGGTTTGTTTTAGGAAAACGGAAACCAGTAAAGCAGGAGGTCTAGCATCTCTTTCTGATGCACCGCCTCTAAAAAGTGGGTTAAGCTCCCTGACTGGTGCACCTTTGATAAAGGAGTCTGATAGTAAGTTTTCATGTTTTTGTCTTTTGATGATTGTAGAAGATATTTCCTATAATGAGTGAGCTACACATTCAGATGGAAATGTGATAGAGTATGTGGCCCCCTTCTGTTTGTAATGTGCTTTATAGTAATGCTTTCTTTACTGAGTGATCGCACACTGGTTTTGATATATTATGCTACCACTGGGGCGTTTTGTATTTTGGAGCATGAAATACTTTTCTACATTCCTTTTATTGTGTGTATATAAAGCAGTTTTTATGAGTATGTAATTCTACTTCTCAGTTGTTAACTGAAATTGACTTACTCCTCTGTATTGTTATCTGACATTATTTGCACCAATGCTTTAGGGGTATTTCCTTTCATGTTGTAAAGCCTGATCTCGAGTAGTGGGAGATTATTCCTGTTTATGACTCATGTTTTTAAATGTTATGAGTTCACACCTGAAAATTTAGTATAATGTTGCTGTATTATACTATTATAGTACATAAGGTTGTTATAAAAGAAAGTTGTTATAAGTGGTTGATTGATAAGTTTAAGTGGGATCTTATTGAAGAGTTACAAGTCAGATTTCTCATATAAATGCTTTTGTTTACAGATTTGAATAAAAACTCCGTTTTGAAAGACCTGCGGTTGGTGAATGCAAAACTGGGATCACTAGAATTAGGTAAGTAACTGATAAACATTAGGAAGCTCTGATATTTTTAATTGTAAATTCTGACCCGGAAACTGAAATACACATTGGATTTTAATTCATCTTTTACTTCTGACATTCTGTTTGACACCATTGTGAAGCTGACTGGAGTTAAGAGCAAGATGTATCTTGTGGATTATTAGTATTCTGCACATAGAACAAAAATTTGATTCATTCTGTGAAAACATTTGCTACTATCAAGTGATAAATTTTGTTGTCTAGGTTTCTGCAAAAAGAGGGGGTTTATATTTGTGGTAAAAGATAGCCTGATAAGTACTACTGGTTTTCAGTTGCATATTTATTTGCCCTCCACATCTTTAAAAGTTGCCTTGTTAGCTTTAGGTGCAATATGAAGAAGATGTGATAGAAGAACAGTCAGCATTCTTTCAAAATAGAGCTGCCAAGTATTTAAGTTTTGTATTCAGCAATGTAGTCAGCACCCTGAAAAATGTATGTTCAGTTTTGAAACAGTTTGTGTTAACAGTACGGCGATCAATTAAGGACAAACATAACTCATCTTTCTGATCTGTACAAGTAATTTAATCTACTCCCACTTTTGCTGGTCATTAAACCATGTATTTTGGTGCAGGAATAGATTCTTTTTTTTGCATTTCCCAAAAAGAAAACTTGTTTGATTAATAGCTTTTAAAACTTATTTAGGAAACGGAGATGATGATGAATATGCTGATGACTTCAACAGGTAAGAGAAGGATGATACCTCAGCAGCATTAAGCATATCCACCGGTAATTTGAATTATTTCATAATATTTCAGACAGTCACCATTGCTGGAACCTTTAAACTTCAATTGCTATTTTAATAGATTTAATTACAAGTTCAGAAATCAACAAACAGGTCCCTTTCTGTATAGGGGTAACAAGTTCCTTAAAAACCTATTGTTAACTTTAAGGTGATACGTTGTTCATCTTCTGGGAAAGGGATTTGAGACTTTTTTTTCCTCAACCATGCACTTAACAATGTTTTAACACTTTAATTAATGCTATTTATCAATGATTTTGTTATATGCTGAAATATTTAACTGGAAAGTAAAGCATCGTGGGTGCTCAGTAATAAACACTTAGCAACCTCATCCTGTTTATCATAGTTTCATTGAGATAAAAAGCCATTAGTTGTTATGGGGTTTTAAGTAACTACACATTTAACTTGCTAGGAAATGAAATCTCAACCAAGTGTCAGGTATGAAGTGAATGTCACACGTGGATGTTTGAAAAGGATGTCTTATTTCTATGATAATGGGTTTTTTTTCTTTCTCTTTAGTACTAGTCACCGCTCAGAAAAAAGTGATATCAGTATCGGTGAAGAAATAGACGAAATTTCTGTGGGAACAGAAGGGTCAAATGCCAGTGATAAAGTATGATTATTTTTAAATTGTTGTTCTTGATAGTCTTCTTATCTTGTCTTGAATTTATTTTTAACCTTTTGTGAAGTAATATGCCATTATCCTGTGTTCCTAGGTAACATGTTAAGGTTGTATTATTTGTTGCATTCTGTATTTTTACAGCTAGTATCCCTGCCAAGTTAGATATTATAGTGATTAAAAAAAAAACAACAAAACAAAATCCCCACATAGTTGTTCGGCAGCACAATTCACTGTCTCTTTCTAGGCTTATAAAATGTATTTGAGGTTGGTTTAGTACCCAGCATACAAAAGTCTTAACCCCGTTATCTCATGATCTGTCTGAGCACCTCCTAAAGGATTCTGAAATCTCGCTGAAAGAGCTTGAGGCCCAGAGGAGGGGTTGCTCTATGAAGGCCTACACAACATAATACTGGTTTTGTGGTTTCTGAGTTTGCAATTTTATTTGTTTTCTAGCTCGAAAGCATCACACAAGACCTTACCATTTCTCAGTTAAGTGACGTTGCAGATTATCTAGAAGATGTGGCATAGAACTGGACAGCAAGAAATCTTTCATTGTGCTGGACTAGAAAGAAGACTGCTGTGGACTAATAATTTCAGACAATCACTTTTTGCTGGAATGTCCACTCCCTACTTGTGCCTTGTGTTTCAAAAAGACTGTAGGTGGAGAAGGCATTTAAATATTCTTTACAAGAACTAAATGAAACAGTGTATTCCCATTTGAGTCTGATATCAGAATTACTTTCTTCATTTGGTTCAACCAAACCTTTTACAACAGGAAGTGGATTTTCCAAGCCAAATGTCCATTGCTGGCAGTGGGCATAATAAAAACCAGTTGATAAGAGAACATCAAGAAAGAGGCATGTGGCTTTACAGTGAACTTGCACTGTTATTTTAACAGCTCGATTTTTTTTTTTTTTTTTAAGATAACCAAAGCAAGAACCTTCAAAGACAGTGGTTCAACTCACACATCGTTTAACACAATTTTATCAAGTCAGCATGTAGTACGTATTTATGGTAACTCTAGCCACAGTACCTAATTACTCCAGACTTACTTGAAACTGCTGTTTTACAGATTCCTCTGAAAGTTGGACTTTATCTTTTGTAAAGGCATATCAAATTGAGAGTATCTAAACTCTTAAATCTAAATTTAGCCATATTTAGGAGCTAAATTTAGCACTAGGCTTAACTCAGAATATTCTTGTTTAAATGTTTGTCAGACCATTGATGTTAAGACCTAAGCTGTTTTTATGTATCAATGTTATCTGTTGTTAAATCACGAGAAATAATTTTATAAGTATTCACAAATCATTAACTAAATCTTAATGGGTTTTCATAAGTTTTTTATGGGTTTTCTTAAGTTTTTAACAGTGTGGTAATGCTTTGTGGAGCTTTTATTATTGAGGGCTCTTCATATGCTGTAAGTTTACTTTCATTCTTGAAAATCCTTGTTAAGTAAATGAGCGCCAAAAAGTGAAACCACTAACCCTCTTCTATTCAGATTCTGAGTGCTGTACAGAAAAAATTGCAAATATTTAAAAATACCATATTGAAAACATTACGGACACTAAGTTCTAGCTAAGAGCAAATTCTTGTATTTTCACGATACTCTTGCAAAACAGGGTCAGTAATGGAAACGTTGACAGTTCTTTAACAATACTGTACATGGCGCTGCTATAATATATAGGTCATGGACATTTGTAATACTGAAACAAGACTTCAAAATGTGCACTTTCTGAATATTGTGAACACATTTGGAAACTAGACATGTAACTGAATATAAATAATTTAATTTTAACTTTTTTCTTTTTTTAGACTTTGTAATTTTTTTTTTTCAGGAACACTGTTGGCCTGTCATCAGTGATCACCACAGTGGAAGTAGCATGCTAAACTAAAGCCATTGGTTAAGCATATAAAGCTGCTACTAGCACTGGAAGCTGACTTAAATCTTTTTTTGCACTGGGCCAGCAGGCCTGGAGCAGTGCTGGGAACTTAGGCTTGTACATTACATAAATGATTTGAGAGGAGAGAAAAAGTGTGCCTTTTATTTATGTGCACCCCAAAATAGCCAGCAAAAAAGCATCAGAATATGTGGTCATGGTGTTAACTTTTAACTTTGTGCCATATTGTAGCAGCTGAACACAGAGGAGAATTTTTTTCACCCCAAAAAGTCAATGTGCCATAGACTTCAGATAGCAACAATGCTGTATGATACAGCCTGTGTAAAAAGTTCCTTTATGGATAGGGGAACCTGTGCCTCAAGATACTATATATGAAAAGTTTGATTTGGGATTTTTTTTCCCTTTTTTTTTCTTTTTTTTTTTTTTTTTTAAATTTTATTTTTTTAAGAGCAACAGCATATCTGAAGGAAGTAAAATTTCACATGAACACCTGGGAACAATTGTTTTCTGGCATTCTTTTTTAAGGTGTATGGAATAAAGCAGAGACAGTGTTGTTTGGATTTTTTACGTCTCTTGGAAAACATGATGTACCATTCCCTGTTAGCTGTAGGATATGTGGCAATTTATCATACCAAACGAAACAAAAAGTTTATTAAATTATTTCTAATTGCATTTGAAGATGTGGCCTTTTCAAAAACAAAAGATATTTTAAGTGTTAACATGACTTTTGTTAACAGCTGTGTTCTCTTACTTTGGAAGTTAACGGCAGGCCTTGCACTTTGGCTCTAATTAAAGGAAATACCAAAAAGTGGTAAGTCTCTGTTCTCTTCCTCCTGTGAGCTTTTACTGAATTGTGTATAATAATTCAAATTGTAAAATAAAGCTATTGTGCTGGCTGAATTGTGTCTTTAAACTTCTTGAACCAGAAATCTTAACAATTAAACAAATTCAGGAAACTCTGTGGGGTTTTCATGAAAAATGATTTTTTTCAGTTAGTCCAATCTGCAGTTGAGAATTCTTCTAAGCCCAGAAGAACTTGCAATTCCTGATGATGAATCCTAAAGTCTAAGACTTGACTGAATTAGGTTACTGAATGTCAACCCAAGTTGTCAAATGGTTTATGATTCAACAAAGGAAAAAAAAATAAGTCTTGATTACTCTTTTGTCTTTGTCAAAATTTTGTCTTGTTTTCCATTGTTAGAGGTATTTAAATATAACTGACAAGTTAAGCTCCCTTGAATTCTTGTTTCACTGTACAGTTCCAACCCTACTGTTTAGTATTTCACATTAGGCTTCTCCCTGAAAGACCTAATGCAGCGGAGTACCTCACCTCAGATGTCTGTTAGAATTAACAATCAGAGCCCTGTCTGGGAACATTTTTGTGAGCCATCATGGCTCTGAGGGCAATAGTGGGTGTAACTTTCTTTGGCTTTAGCCAAAGTCTCTCAAAGCATCTATGTAACCAAACTGAGGGCAGATAGGCCGGATAAAAAGAAACTTTGCAGAAAAGGGCCTAAGGGCAGCTCTGAAAAGTGAAAATCTGGAAGCATGAGTCAGTGTGCAGACTGAGAGAAGTGGTTGGTTCCCCTCCTGGAGTACTGTATTCAGCTTGGGCTCCCATGGTACAAGAGATGCCAAGAAAATACAGTCCAGTGGAGGGGCTAGAGGATGGTGATGAGGCTGGAGCATGTCATCTGCGAAGAGCTGGGACTATTCTCCCTATAGAAGAGAAGGTAAAGGTGGGTGGTTAAGCTGTGGACTTCCATGCCCGTGATGGACCACATGAAAAAGAGATCTGGACTCTTCCTAGAGGTGCCCAGTGAAAGAACAGTCAAATTGCATTGAGAGAAATTCCAGCTGCGTACATGAAATAAAATCTCAAAAAAATCACCATGAAAATGGTCCAAGACTTAGACCAGGTCCCAAAGAGATTGTGAACTCTCCATCACTGGAAGTTTTCAAAACTCAAATGGACAGAACAAGAACCACTTGATTGAGCTTTGAAGTTAGATCTGCTTTGAGCAGGAGGCTGGACCTCCAGAGAGCCCTTTCAATCCAAATTATTTTATGATTCTACCTTTATATGGGAGATTAGTTATTATGGGGATAGATGGGCTTCATCTGGCTGCCTCTGTGTGCAAACTACCTTGTTTGCCTGTAGAAACAGTTTTACTGCAGTAAAACCGATAAGGTTTAAACCTTATATCTTTAAAGAAATCTCTGGGAAAATGTGGACTTAAAAAGTAATCGAATAGTGCACCATATGAGTAACTGCAGCTGATCCTTACACTTGGGTCTATCTAAGTTTAAAAACAAGCCGTAAGTTGTTTTTCAATTTCTTAACAGCTTTAGGTGTTTCGTTTCAATTGCTCAGTGCTGTGGGGAAACCACAACAGATACAAGGTAGTAAAATCAGGTCATTCGCACAGTTCCCCTGTAAAAGTATCACATGCACCTTCATAGCAAGAAAATGCTTCAGCAGTGCCAAGTACCACTTTGAAGGAACCCAAGCTAATCCAGTTTATACAAAGAAAATTAAATCAAGCACATATGCATGAACTGAGAACAGTGAAGCTGAGAAGGCAATGGGTGGTAGCAGAGAGCAAGTTATCTAAAATTGACTGAAACAGTAAGTGCTGGCAGCCAGCACCAGAGTGGTGTCTTGGTGCAGGAAACTCCCTTTGCATTGACAAAAGAATGACTGAAGCTGTTCTTCCTTCCCTGGGGCATGTGGCAATGTTCTTGGTAGTGAAGCAGATACCAGTTTGGGCAGTTTAGAGCAGGGAGAAGCAGCTGCAAGGATTTATTTGAGTTAAAAAAATTTAAAAATCTGAAGAAATAACAGTACCATGTTAGAGATTAACTTTGAGGAGCACTTTGGTTTTGAAGAAGGAAGTCATAATCCCATTTGTAAAGAAGAGTTTGGAAGGTGGACTTTAAGTTTGGCTGGGGTCTGGTGTTGAAGGGAATGTGCTAGAAAATCTGATTTTTGGGGAAAGGTTAAGAGATGGGTGTGTGTAGTAGCTCTTATAGACTATATGATCTCACAGCTCTGGTCTACTGTTTTTTGTGTAACAGAAGTACCTTGTAACAGCTCTAGCAGTGCACAAAGCAGGTGCAGCTTATTTCAGTACAAACCATGTAAAAAGCCTGTGAAACACATGGTTTTTAGAGGGAGCTTCATAACTGTCAGTCACTCCCCTCTCCCTTTTTAATGGGTGGGAGTAGAACCGCAGAGGTCCTCTTGCTGTGCCACAGCTTGTTCACCACCACAGCCAGTAACAGCCTGTCCCACCCTGCCCTGGGCTCTGGCTGTGCCAGGCAGCTCAGGTTTGAGTGCAGTGCACAAAGAGGTGCCTGAGGGAGCAAGGCTGTCTGTCTCTTTCTGTGTCTTCTTTGGTGAAGAGCAGCATTTAAGGTTTGGTTCAAGCTTAAGGCTTGAAGGTAGAAAGCGTGCACATTAGGGAGTCATTCACCTCATTCAAGGCTCAGTCTGTACCCAGCATTGGCCATTCCCGCTCCTTCAGACTTTCAGTCAAAGGATAGAGTCTCTGCAGTACAGCTACAAACCTGAAAGAAAAATGGGGTCACAAATATAGGTCAATTACCCATGCATCACGGAACAGGAAATCTTGCAGAACAGCCTTTTTTGTTTGCTCATCTCCCAATGTAGATTGTTCTTATGGACTTTGAATTAAAAGAAAAAAAAAAAAAAAGAAGAATGCGTCTTAACTCATGCTGTTGTATACCAATACTCCTACTGGTCACCAAGGATCTGTTGGTCATGGGAAGCAAACTAAGCACTGTCCAGTTGCATGGTCTTTTACAATAAATAGCATGTATACGTTTACTTGACACTACTGCACTTTTGCTCAGGTTGACTACTTTTTTTTTTTTTTTTTCTGTACAGTAGAACCAAATTCTGCTAATGAATCATTTTATTGTTACTTCCTCCTCTCTGTACTGCCTTGAGGGGTCGGAGAAGGGAATTGAAACAAACTTTCAACAGGCACAAACGTATAAAAGACTTCATAAGATCAAGGAAGAATAATCGTTTGGATCTTATTTTCTCCCTTCATGGTCCCAATAGTATAGGAGTTCAGACAGTGAGCTGTGAGAAGCTGACACATAGCTAAAGACAAACTCCTTTCTTGAGTACAGCTACCCCTTCCCTTCCCTGGCTTTTGTTCTTAAAATGAGGGTTTAATCTAAAACCACAGTAGTTTGTTTTTTGCTAACAACCAGGGGCACACAGATCTTCGGAATGGTTTTCAGTGAACTGTGATCTTTAATAAATATGATATTTCTTGGAATTTAAGGCTCCAATTCAAAAATGTGGCAATTCAGAAAAATCTTGTGGTGTAGAATTTGCCAGTGCTTGGGGGAAAGCAGAAATTTTGCCATTCAAGGTATTGCCCACCAGTGCAAGGTGCTAAGAGGATGCTCCCTACTGAGCTTTCTGTCTGGGAAAAGGCAGTGCCTTCTCTGTGTATAAGATTTCACCGGGGAGTGGCATTTCATGCTGTGATGTTAACCCTACTGAAGTGAGTAAGTACAGGGGCACTGATGCCTCTTAAGCCCTTGTCTTAACCTCTACCTGCAGAAAACTCCACGTGTAGATAAAACTACATGAGCATAGATTTGTATCTAGTCTCAGACATAGAAAGGAGGGGAATGAAGGACAGTGGAGGATCCTCTGCTGTATATTTGGAGTCTGAGCTGTCAGTGGTGGGGCAGTGTGGGACCAGTACTGAAGTCTTGGTGGAGTAGGGTGAGGCACGCTCAGACTATGTGGTGCAGAGCCATCCTCACTCCCAGATTTGTACAGTGATGTTTGCAAGAGGTTGGCTATTCTTCCTCCCCATAAGTTTGATGGTTTGTGAGAAGGTAAAAAACCTCTGGTCTTGGAGAAACCCACTTTGTTCTTTAGTCCTGAGGCCTGTCAGACTGGAAGCTCAGCCACTCTAAGCACAGCATAGGTAGCCACGAGATGGTTGCTTAAAAAAACCCTTGACTGATTGTTTCAAGCTCCTTCACTTTCTATATGGTTTGTTTCCTCTTTGGTTTCCTTTCTGGCTTTCCTCCGTCATTGCCTTTATTCCCGTGTCCCCTACTTAATTTTTCTCCCTCTGTTGTCCCTGAATTGCCCCTGCTTGTCACATCTCTGTCTCAGCTCCCAGAGGCACTTGTTTCCTGCAGAGTGACACCATGAACCTGACTGACATAATTTTGCTCCCACCAGCCACCCTGCTCACAGCACCACAGGAAATTACTTTTGTCTGATCATGTTCCAAGAAGGGGCCATCTAGCCCTTGTGGCACCAACCTCTCCCAAAGTATGTTCACAGGTCTGCCACAGGCTTCACAGGTGACTTTGGCCAAGCTGCTTAGTGTTTCAGTGCGTCACATCCTCAGCTGTAAAATGTGAGTGAATGGACCTGCTGCAATTTGACAGTTTGTCAACCTGCAGCTCGTGAAATTCATTACACATCCCCAAGCACCACCAGTGTCTGTGTGGATTCCCTCCCATGCTGGTCCAGTCACTTTCTTCCTCCCTGACCTGAGACAATGACCTGCCATTGCAACTCAACTCTCTGCTGAAAGTGAGATGGTTTGCAAGTGACTGACTGTTTCAGTATGGGATGGGTCTGAGGTGATGGCAATGTCGTTGCTCAGAAGGAAACAAAACCCACACTGGTGTTGATCTGAGCTTTTAGAGCGAAATCGGAGGGGAGAAAGAGACAGCAGGCCTCACAAATATATCTACTTGTCTTTGCAGAGACCTGGAAGAAAACCCTTGAACTGTCTTCAAATGAGGCAGATGTGGTTTTCCCCTTACAAACACTCTAGTTCAGCGATGGAGACCTGCACTGTGGTGGTACATTAAAGCTACTGTGTAGTGGGAAGAGATGCTGGAACCAGGCAGACTGAGAGGTTATTCAGGAGGGGCTGTGTGGCAGAACTGGGCACCCAGAGGCCTGCTTAAATGTCCTAGTGCAGGGACAGTGCTTCAAACTCCAGTCTGAAGTTCAAAGCCTTTAAGTGGTATGGGGACAAAGAGTTCCTTTTTGAGAGAGCAGGTTGTCAACTGTCCCAAGTAGAAACTGCTGTCAAAAATGAGCTTCAAAGCTGCAATGTGAGTTGGGTGCTAAGATACTCCAATACAGACTGAAAACCACCCTGGGCCCTGCAGGAGTGCAGAAAGAGAAGATGAAAAACATTTAAAGTAGGATGTTGCCACCACAGATATAACAAGATAAAACTGTAGGCAGTGAGAAATCTCTGCATTTATGACTATTAAGAGAAACAAGTCTGACTCTTGTATTTTCCAATGAGTAGAATAATAAGATTTCAACTTCTTCAAAAATTATCTTAAGCCCTGTCTAAAACAAAGCACCCTTAGTACACAGCTTACAGCAAACTGAACTCTAGCAAAGGTACTTTCTTATTCAAACAGCAGCTTTTTAATTAACTTATAATCAGAGGGGAGCTTTTAAGGTTAAAACCTTGTGCTGCCTTCAGTGAGGGGGCATCTTCCTCAGTAGTAGCTCAAAATAACTTTTAACCACAAATCTCCTGTTGCTTCTAAAAATCTTTCAGTCTAATGTTCTGTCTTGCCTTTTACAGTCTTTGTTTTTCTTAGCTGTGATGGAAAAGGAAAATTAGTGTTAAGAAAAGTTACTTCAAAGTCATAAAAAGACCTTCAGGGAGAACTGCAAAAATACTGGCTCTTTTCATCTCAGGCTGGACCAGCCTCACATTCACCTTACACTTTGCTTAACCAGGCAGGATCTATGTAGTGTGCTTGAGGGTTTCTCTCTGGCTACTGGCATAGCATCACTCTCAGCCTCATAGGGTGGCACATCTGAGCAGAAGGGGAGGTTTTCAAGTTCAGCCTTTCCCTTACTTACCAGCTCCTTGCACTGAGAAGTGTCTACCTGAGTACTGAAACTTCATGAGAAATCCACAAGGAAATAAATTACTATTGCAATGCCGTACCATAACAAGTATTTGGTTTTTGAGTCATTAATTCTGCCATTGGTTCCACTTCTGTAGAGCCGGGAGAACTTCAGAATTCTGAGGTGTAGTTCATGGTTATCAGGCAATAGCATCTGAGCAACATGAATCTAATAATTGTAGTGTAGGTGTTTTCATAGTTACTCTTCAGTAATACTATTAAGTGAGGCATCACAGTGCAAGCTCTTTTGTTGTATTTGTTTGGATTAAATTTTTAAGAGACCACACATTATCACTTCAGGATGTCCAGGAGCCTTCTGGCAGAGCTCAGCTGGTAGGAGTCCCTCCCTTTCTCCAGCACAGCTAAGGCATGGTGTTAATCACATAAAATTTATGGAAAAGGTGCAGTAAAAAATCTATATTAGTGGAAGCTACTTGCCTGTTTTAGCCCCACTGAAGTATGAACAGCAAGGATTCTCTGACAAGGGTACAATCCAACTTAAAGCCAGAGCTTGTTGGACAGGTCTGGCAGTATCTAAAGGAGAACACCTCTGGCCCTGCTGTCTGCATTTGCTGTGTGAAGTGGCATGATAACTTTCTCTTTTGCAGCCATGAAAGCTGAAACTCTGGTGACAGGGAAGCAGATTTTCCCTCCATCCTCACAAAAGACAGTAAGTAAAGTTGGTGTCATGTAACACCTATATATATGAAAACGGAAAAAGTAAAACAACTCCCTGGACACACCCTGGCTGACAGTAGGTTGCTGTGTGATCTTGAACATGAGGAACATACCCTGTTGTAGAGCTGGGTGATGAAGATATCCTCAGAGACCTGGCTTGGCAGTGAATGCCAGTCTTGATGTCAATGTAATAGAATTTTCTTTCTGTTGGACAGGCTGAAGGGCATTCCTGAAAGACCGGCTGCTCCATGTGCCAGTGACAGCAGGGTGACCCAGGCATAACTGCCACACACGACACATCATGTCCTGACAGGAAGGCATTGTCTTACCTCTAAAACCAGGTCAATATGAGGCTTAAGGAATCCTTTCAAGAGTTCACATGTCACTGTGGGTTAGTGTGGACAAACCTCAACTGTGTGGGTGAGACCTTTCCTCTTGGTTACAGATGGGAGTTACAATTCTCACCAAGAAGAACCCTTGTCCCACAAGCAGAGGAAGGGGAATTAAACTAGACCTAACTGTATTTAGGAGCAAGGTCTGTGCTCTTCTTGATGGCTTTTTCCTGAACCCTAAAAGAGTTGGTTCTCTGTGCTAAACACAGGAGAAATTCCTCACTTGAAAAATAAAAAAAAAAAACAAAAACAAAACCAAAAAACCAGCAGAAAACAACAAAGAAAGAGGATGAACACTTTTCAGTTGTTTTGGCAAACTAAGACAGTCACCAGGAGAGAAAGGCAGGTGCCAGAGCCCAGGAGAAGGTAGGGGACAGGAGGTCAGTTGCCTATGGCAGCTGACATGTTGGCCCAATTGTCTCTTAAAACCAGACTGAAAAACACCTTTGAGACTATCCAGATGATTAGAAGTAATCAGGTCTAAACACCTCACTAGACTCAGGCCTTCCCTAATTCAGAAGGGGCTGAAGAGTCAGTGCTGCAGTGTTAAATGAAATGCAGTGTTTAGCTGTAGGCACGCTGAGCCCATGACTTTGCTTTACACTGACATTGAGAAGTCAAGGAACAGATTATACGAACCCAATGTAATCAGCATTGCTTTGAGAATCCAGTTATCATTTTGGATTCTGGTTTTTTTTACATTTGATATTAAGGTAGTCTGATCAGTGGTTCTTGTGATGTGTGCCTTAAGTCAGGACACTTAGTCCTGCCACTGGATTGAACAGGGAGCAGATATGTTTGAGATGAATGGACAAAAGGTGCAGAGGAGCAGCATCCCTGCTGTTATGACTTACAGCAGGTAAAGGGAAAGGACTAGCTGGGCCAGATCTCATCTCAGCATTTCAGGTAGCAATGGTCAGAGGTATTTTGGGAGAAACTGAGCTTGGAAATAGGAAAAGGAATATTGTGTTTGTGAAGTTATGAAAGAACAAGACTGCTGGCCCAAATATTACCATCCGAGTTCTGATCCTGTCTCCAAACACAGACTAGTGAGGCTAGTTGGATGTGAACAGAAAGAACACTTTGAGGGTGAGAGAAGGAAGCACATCTGTAAGATGGTCCCCTCTGAAGGGAAGGACTATGCTGGGGCATGTAAAGGTCAGTTCCTCCTTGTCCCTCTTTGTAGGAGGAAGCAGATAGAGCTAAGACTGCTTTATGTGGGGCCACAGAGAACAGCCACAGGGAGCAGCTGGAGATCTTGATGAGGGCGTCCCTGCTAGCATCTAGCTGATGATTCCTGGACTGGGCACTAAAGCTTCAGAGCAGGAAGAGCCCACTAGGGATGTGTGATGACCCAGTGCAAATTTAGATGTCTGCCAAGCCTGGTCAGTGAAGTGGGAGGAAGATGCAATGAAGCATGAAGTGGTTAATACTAGCTCACTTTCCCAAATCTTGGCAGTGGAGGAAACCAAAACATCCTGGGGAGAAAGGACCATGGGTAGCTATCAATTGCCAGCTTTCTCCAGTGAGTCCTCACAGACACACATGCTTTCCCCATCAGTAAAGAACACGTTTGTGCTGCACAACACAATCATATAATCATGGAACAGTTTGGGTTGAAAGGGGCCTTTAAAGGTCATCTAGTCCAATCCCCCTGCAATGAGCAGGGACAATACCATTAAGATTTGAGTTAGATGCCACAGACATCAAAATCAAAATAACTTACAGCAAGATAAATGGATATTTGGGGGCTGTACTGAGTCTGCCACCTGAACTATCTGGCATAGCTTTGCACTAGGTAAGGATGAAACACTGAGAGATCTGTTAAAAAGTCTTGGCTTGCTGCAGATGGAGAAGTTTCCTTTACTAGGCTAAGAGAAGTAACCAAATTTCTGCTTTTCCAGGTTGTATTGGGTTTGTGTGGCAAGGTTTTGACAGTGGGGGTGCTACAGCTTCCCCTGTATCTAATAGAACCAATGACAGTTGGGTCCAAGACAGGCATGCTGCTGGTCAAGGCCAAGCCTATCAGCGATGGTGGTAGAGCCTCTGGGATAACACAGCTAAGAAGTGGGGAAAAAAAACCTTCACAAGAACCACTGCAGACAAAGATGAGAGAAACAGCTCTGCAGATACCCAGGTCATGGAAGAAGGAGGGGGAGAAGGTGCTCCAGGTGCTAGAGCAGAGAATCCACTGCAGCCTGTGGTGCAGACCATGGTGAGGCAGGATATGCCTCTGCAGACCATGGAGGCCCCTAGGGGAGCAGAGATCCATCTGCAGCCCCTCAAGGACCCCATACAAGAGCAGTGGGATACCTGAGGGAGACTGTGATGCTATGGGAAGCCTGCACTTGAGCACAATCCTGGCAGGACCTGTGGCCTTGTGGAGAGAGGAGCTCACTCTGTAGCATGTTTGCTGGCAGGACTTGTGACCCCGAGTGGGACCCATACTGGAGCAACCTGTTCCTGAGGGACTGCACTGTGTGGAAGGAACCCACTTTGAAGCATTTCATGAAGAATTGCAGCCCCTTGGGAAGGATTTATGCTGGAGAATTTCATAGATAGACCACATGCCGGAGGAGTGGTAGGAGTCCTCTCCTTGAGAAGGAAGCAGCAGCAGAAACAACCTGTGATGAACTGACCATAATCCCTTTTCCCTGCAACGCCGAGGGGGAAGAGGTAGAGAATTGGGACTAAAGTTAAACTCTGGAAGGAGAGAGGGGTGGGGGGAAGGTGTTTGTAAGATTTGTTTTCCTTTAATTACCCTACTCTGATTTTGATTGGTAATAAATAAGTTAACTTCTCCAAGTCAAGTCTGTTTTGCCCGCAATAGTAATTGGTGAATGTCTCGCTGTCCGTATCTGAACTCATGAGCCTTTCCTTGTATTTCCTCTCTGCTGTCCAGTTAAGGAGGGGAATGATAAATTGGCTTTATCATGTGACCCTGTTAACTGGCCAAGGTCAACACACCGCGCAGCTGTAAAGTTCAAATCAATGCCAGAATTGATCTGTGGAACTGGTTGAACTGACCTGTCCCTTTGTGCTATTGGTGCTGCCTGGCAGGAGAGTTATACCTGGTTGGGCTAACCATCTACTGTTCTTCACTATTAAGGCTCTTTCCCTATAGTATCATTTCAGTAGGTTTAGCTGTGCTGCTTGGTTCTCGGACATATATGCCCCACAGCATTTGCAAGTTCCTGTCTTAGTGTGGGCTAGATTATATTTGTGGAAACAAAACCATCATCTCTCAGAAGTGAGATATAAGAACATGCTTGCATTCTCTGTGCAGCACAGAATTAATCAACAGCAATTGCCAACTTGCGGCTCCTGTGAGGAAATGATCAGTAATGTGATTTGTGCTACTTTTTTTTTTTTTTCTTTTTTACCGCCTCTAAAATCACAGTGGAAAAATCAATTTTATCAAAGCACTAACTACCAGCAAGTGACTGCATGCATAAAGACCTAGAGATCAAATGATAACAGTGGCTGCCCACTTTTAGAAGGGAAGTGAAAGAGTAACTATCTGCTGCACCACAAATTCAGAGAGATGTGTTAGCTGTGCACAGCAGAGGATCCTGTGTCAGCAACCACTCTGCCTGTCATCTGCTTGGCACAACACCCCAGTGTGCACTTCCCCTCCCTCCTAATCCACATAGAAATGCATGGGTATTTTCAACTCTCTAAAGGAACCAAGGTACAACTGTTCTGCAGTAAGAGTTAAGTGCTCAAAACATTTAAAGCTTATTAAAAACAAAATGATTTAAACATGTCCTTGATTATGTCACTGACCAACACTCGACCAGAGAGAGGATCTGGGATTAGGACACAACTTCCTTCCTTCACCAGCCTGCACAAGTGCTATCTCTGTGGTGACTGTTTAGGAACAGTAATTTCTGCTGTGCAGAAGACCTGGAAGGAGATTTTCCTCCTTGCAAGGCAATCTCCTGTGACAGTTTTTCTTTGGGTAGCCTCAGATCATTGGTGTGGTTAGTGGTTACAGCCTACACTATAGTATAGAAGTAAAATGAGGGAGTCATTGTCTTGTTGAAGTGGCCAAACAACACCTTCAGTTCATCTTTACAATTGGTAAAGTCACAGTCCATGTGCTAAAAAGCACATGCTGGCCATGTCTGATCTGTATCCAGCCAAGGTAGCAACTGCATACTATGCAGACAAAAGTTCAAATTTCATTCTTCCATTTCATCATTTGTGGTTTTAGGTGGGAGCCAGGATCCCATATGACCTAACATTTCCATGCTAAGCAACCAATTGCATCATTAGCTATACAAGTACTTTTAAAACTGTCTTTTAACTCTTAGGCCATGAAGCTTACTGCTGGAGAGATGGGATTGGGGCATTCCATGGTTTGGACCTCTTGTAAAAATAGTCATATAAAGAAAGTACAGTTTTGAAAAGAAATCAGGTCAATGAATTCAGCATTCTCAGGTTAAAATGTAAATGCTTGGGAGTAGAGATTGATGACAGGCTTTGAGAAACTACTTTGGTAATTATTTCAATGAGATATGAAACAGTGAGTGACTGAGTAAGCAAGACAAAAATATTACCACAGTGGGTATGGTCTGACTACAGGATCAAAACCATAGAAATTGTTTCAGCAATTGCATACTTAATTCTGCTTGTATCTTTGCCTTGTGATTGCAGCATTTCTGAGATGGAAATTCACTTGTCCTCTACAACCTAGTGTAAATGAGTCATACATTGGCAGACAGTTCAGCAGAACTTCCTTGCAGTAGACCATTGACTTCAGAAAGCAGTAGTTATTTGGAAATATTTTGCAATATTTTGCCTTCTTTGTTCTGATATACTTAATTAGAAAAACAATTTAGATCCACTTTAACAAGAATCTGATTTTAAGCTTTTTAGTGTAGCTACTATGTTAAGCTTGGTCTCATTTTGCCAAATTGTGTAAATATTGCAGTAACATGGACGTGGTTCCATGGATTCATTGCCCTAAATGAGATCAAGGAATACTGTACTAGGTACTTCTGAAATACAGATCTGCACTGGGCTGGAATGCTCAGGAATGAAACCATTTTCCCCCTCAGAAAGGACATTTACAATGAGAGCAATCTTCTGAGAAAAGAAAATGTCTGGGTGATGCACAGTTGTATGCAAAGAATTTCTCAGGTAGTACAAAATAAGGGACTGAGACTTGTGTTATGCATTCTTTTTTGGGATTTCAGAAACAAACATGCATTTTCTGCTCTATAAAACAATTTCTTGTGGGCAGAGAAAGTAGATAAGTGACATTACAGCCTGGCATCTCGTAGTGGGTTTGAGTCTAGGCCTTCTTTGGTGACCAGGTTGCAACCAAGGAACCAAGGCCATGTTCCCAGTATTCCATATGATTTTTACGTAAGCAAGAGTATAAATAAGAAGAGAGAGGAAGCTCTCATTCCTCTTTCTTCTGGTAGACTGAAGGTGAAGGTTCTTTGCTGTCTCTCTGTCCGGGTGAAGAAGTAAGGCCTGGTGTGCCTACTTGGCCTTGAGGGGCAGAGAGTGCCAGTGGTTGTTTGGTGCGGTTTGCTGCTCTCTTGAGGGAAGTACTTGCTTTTTATCCCTTTTCCCTTTTCCCTTTCCCTTCCTTTTCCCTTTTGGGGGGGTTCCCTGTGGGTGTTATATTGTATATAATTCTATTTATATATAAAAATGTGTTTCACTTGAAATTCAGTTTGGTTTGGGTTCTTTTGATTTTTTCGTGATCTTTTCGGTCTGCTGTGAGAGAGGGAGACGGAGGGGGAAGGTTTTGTCCCTGTGGTCCAAGCGTTTGGCTGGGAGCCAAGTCCAACCTGAGACACATCTTCATTCAGTTGGCCCTTGGCAGTACAGGCTTTGTATCATTTTGTTAATCACTGCAGAGGTTCATTGCTTCTGGCATAACCTTGGGATATACTTTCATTGGAAATGGTTCTTAAATCTCTTTAACTTAAGCAGCTGAAGGGTTATCTGTAGGAAACAAACCAGGTGCAGTGTAATCAGACAAAAGCTGTTTCTTAAAATAAAAACCCAGTAAAACAGATTTTTCCTTCAGAATGCCTTTAGGTATCCCAGAAACATTTTAATGAAAAGTTTAAATGTGTTGATTGGAAAAGCTGGTCTTATGTCTCATGGAAGTTGTTGTTTCTTACGAATTCCAATCCTTTTCCTGTCTAAGCTCCTGTGAGACCTTAGACCATGGAATGACTTTACTCACTGTCTACTTTTTCTGTCCAAAGCTGGGAAACCTAGTCTGATTGATAAGCTCAGACTGCAAAAGAGAATAAAAGCATAAACAACCACATAATAACTCAGGTGTGCATTTTGGTGTGTTTTATAAACTGTCATTCTTGCTATAACAATTTCCATCAAAAATATGACAGTTTTTTGTTTAAAACTTTGGTTTATCAACATTTTCTCCAAGACAATAAAATATTTTTAATCAGTTATTCTGAAGTCAATGATTATCAGTGGAAGGATACATTTACTGCTCTTTATGCTTCTTTCTGGAAGTCAGACCAGCTACAAGAAGTGATTCTGCAGTGAAGCAGAGGAGTGCTCTGAGTATTACTGTGCTCCTTCTTCAAAAATTCTTTGTTTAGTCTGACAAGAAATCACCTCTGAATCTTTACCATGACCAGCAAACTGTTTACCATAAATTTGTTTTGGTTTCCTTTTATTTTCAAATTAAATAGCAAGTGCATTGGTGGAAGAAAACTGATGGACAGTGATATCTTACAAATGCAATCATATCTTGGGCTAGAGGGGAGACCTAAGCACTGATTATGCAGGTCCCCTCCTTCCCAAGTGCTCTCTTTACAACCACTTCCCATTTAATATCCTGAGCACTATTTGCGCCTGTGGAAAAAAAAAAAAAACAAACAAACCTGTAGAAGGCCTTTAGGAGGCCTAAAATGTTTGACAGAGTTGATTGAGTAATTACAACTTTTATGGGTGCTAGTAAATGTGGGATGGATATCAATCATTGACACCTCAAAATGTGCATTATGAGGAGGGCTGCACACAAGAGGATAATGGAATCAGGTGGAAGGGGGGTTGAAAATGGCAACAAATAAAGATCAAAGGGGAAGCAAGAGAGCGGTGCTACAAAATGTATTGTTGGAAAGAAATTATGAAGACAACAGGAGATGGTAATAAGACAAATCTAGAAAAGCTGAACAAAGAAAGAGGAAGAAATAGGGAGAACAAAAAACTAGATACGGAACTACCAAAACCAAACAGGATTTTGACATGTTTGAAAGGGAGTGAAAAGCCAGATACAAACAGAAAGAAGGAAAATTTGATAGAATTAAAGCAAGAAATAAATATTGACAATGTAAGATGGTCATGTTAAAAAAATTAAACAGGTAACATTAACAACTTGAATGTAAATACACAGTTTACATATTATAGTCCAAAGTAATGATGAAGAGATCAGAACCTCAGCTGAGGCCAGATTTTTGAGTCAGATTAGACTAATCTAAATTTAACCAAAAGAACATGAAAGCAGGATGGAACAGCATGGGGGGTGCATGCTGCCTTTCTTTTAGACTCAAAAAAGGCAACATACTGAGTCATTCCAGAAGAAACATGTGGATTCTGGAATAACTCAGACAATGGTTTTGTTTTATTTATCTTTAAATATTTTCTTTCCTTAATTAGTGGTGGCAGAAAACTAACATGTGGTGAGATTTGAGAAACCGCAATAACCATATTAACTAAATGAGAGTAGATTTCCTTTCTGAGCTTTAACATATGAACAAAACCTAGCTACATGTGAGGACTTCATTTGCATAACATGCAGATTATCAAATAGTTGTGTTAAAGAGAAAAAACTTTCCACTTGCCACAGTGTGAAGGTGAAGCACAAAGCATCTGTAAAGAAGGCTGGCTGGACTTTGTAACTGGATTAAAGGAAAATGTGTTGAGAAGGTAAGTTTGACTAGTTACCTTGTATTAATTTTGACATTCACCAAGTGGTGAATTCTTCATCTTCTGAAAGACTGTTATTCATGATGGATATTGAATATACTGCAGGGTAAAAGCACAAGATACATTTAAATTAGAAAGCACCTAAATATGGAATAAGATGAGCAATAGTTTTTGTAATGGATAAGCTAAAACTCTGATTTAGCTTTTAATTAGCTAATAAAGTTCTGATTTATATTTTGATGGCTCCCATTCCATGAAATATTGTTGATAATATTCTACTGCTTTGCAGACTAATCTGTTGGTATTCCAAAAGTAGGTTGTTGTCTGAGAGAGATGTTGCAAGCTGTTACTAGCAGTAGAAGTACTTGTTTGAATATGGATTAAAGTCATCATGGACTTGATGATTTGAAGTGACATATGCTTTTGTAATAGAAAGAGATTTTCTACTTCTATTACTCCTTACATGACTGCCGTGGGTTAGGTTTGTCTTTGTGTAATGAAGTTTGCTTTGCAAGACATAGATCCATCTCAGATCCATCTCTTCACTCTCAAAGTTATAAGAAAGAAGCACTTAAGGTTCATTCACTGGGTATGGTCAGTGGAAAACAGCACCATACTTAAGCTTCTAGGGAGCCACTGCTATTGTGATATGCTCAGTTTTGAAAAGAAGATGAGTGAGCAAAACATTTATCAACCTGCATTTCTTTAGATCCAGTATTCTATCAATGTAATCAGATCTAACAATATTACAAGGTTGTCTGTATTTATGACAACTGGTGTCTCTAATGGGATCACAAACAAAATTTCTAAAATAAATAAGGAGTTTGAAGGGGTTTTTTTGATAGTTTCTTTTTTCTTTTTTCTTCCCCCCTACCCCTCCCTACTGCTAATGCAAACATGTAAGTTGCCATCAGAAGTCAAGTTCTGGAAAAGAACTATTTATAGGTTTTAAAATTCAGGAAACATAAAATGAAATATTTTCATGTCTAGTTACAATTAACTTTGACAGTAGACCTGAGCAGCATGCACATGAATAGCAAATGCGTGTGCTAAACAGGCAAATACAATCGCATTTTACTTTACCTGGGCATTTACATTTAGTGTTAGCAGTTCAGGTCAAAAATTTGGATTATGTGCACCTTGATATATAACAAATTACTATTTTTTCTTCTAGAACAGCTATGAATCAATTCAGTAATTATTACTTTACTCAATTTCACAGTTTTACTCTAAGTGATCTTGTTGATTTAAATGATTCATGTTGAAACTACTCATCTGCATAACATTAAGTCCACCCTTTGCAAAAACAGGTCGTCATTCAGGATATGTTCTGAGCACAGTGGCAATTAACACCCTACCTTTTATGATTCTAATTCCAGCTTGATCATTTTAAAAATAATATCATTATAGAGGTAGCCTAATTAGTAAATTAATAAAATATTTGCCTCCAGCTTGCATGTTTTCAGCACAGAAACATTTTCCTTTACATAAAAAAGCAGGTTATTTTTACTGCTTGTCAGAAGGAAGTGGTGATTATTTCAGCTTGACTCTATACCTTTAACTAATGTTGTTATTTCTTGTTTTTCAAATTAGAGTGTTGAGGCTGATGGTAAATGTGCTTGAGGCAGCCACAATAGAATGTAACAGAATCATACATCCTCTTTTGCCTGGCATACAGAAAATTATTTTTCTGGTAAGTACTAAAATAAAATAGGTAATATATAATGCATGTATGTGTGATGAGTGTAGCAAAATGAATATGTAAGTAGGATTGTACTTACAAAGGTGGACTATTCTTGAAAGTACTTATTGACTGAATTTTTTTCCTCACAGAAAAATTTCTTTTTTCTTGTGTCTGTCTTTATTCATTGTATTTTGCTTGTATACCTCAAATAATATTTTAAATAATTCTTAAGATTGTGGTTTGGTCTTACCTTGAGTACTCTCATGCTGCTTTCATAATAAAAAGAAATGTGATAATGTGGATGAAGGGGAAAAAAATAAGCTAAAAAATGCAAGGTTTTTATATTTAATATTCAGAACGTAAGTGTTTTTGAGGGCACATGCATAGACATTGTCCATATGTAGTGCATAAGTGAGGCTAAAACACACACAACACCTTACATACATGGAAATCTATTTTTTAATATTTACCTAAGACGTTAATGCTAACCAAAGACATAAATGTGAAGATTACAAATTATAAAGATGCCTATTGAAAGAATGTTAGAAAGATTTAAGTCAAAAAGAAATTATGTTTATAAGAATTCTGATTCAGCTTCCTCAGCAACCAGTGCATCTTCTTAATAACTTCAGCGAATGCCACCTCAAATTCAAAAAAGGAAGTCAGCTCAATAGATTTAAATCACGTTTGAATCTGATTTCTGCAGTTCTGATTTCAGTTTGAGTCCTTTGCTACTACTCTCATACCAACCATCCTCAGGAATCTTTTGCTGGACAGTGGATGTAATTTTCTGAAAAAATGTGTGGCTGGAGGTGCCTTTGTGAATTCCTGTAGAGTCAGGGAGACTATGCAGCTCTCCTGTAATGAATAGTTGCTGTTCCCTATAGGCTCTCTGCTGAGCTCTTCTGAGAACTAAACAGCCTTTTCTCTATTCTAATTTGAAAAGCCTTCTTAGCCCTCCTTGTAGGCTGCAGGAAATACCTGTGCTGACTTTATTCTCAATGCCTTCAACCAGTAATCTTCCTTCTATACATTATCCTAATGTTTGGGAGTGACTTTGTCTAAGTGGAATGAAGAGTGACTTTTACAGAGAAGACATGTTGTCAGGCTCTCTTGGTATATTTTAACCATGTAGGTCTTAAAAAGATACGAATGGCAGATACCTAGAATAGTGTTTTGCTTGCAACAATAAAATACCAGTTTCTAAAATAATAACCTAGACAGGTACCCCTTTAATGCCGTCTAACTGAAGAGTTATTGCAGCTGCAGCTAAGTGCAATGTCAGTGTCCGGCCAGATGAGAGCAGAGACTGTAAAGCAGCAGATGGTAACTAGAGTTGTACAGAGATGGGCTAGAGGACCACAGCCCAAGGTGAACCGCACAACTTACCTGCTTGTCTTTTGCATCTCTGTAAGTCTGAGAGACACCTTAAGTTGCTGAAAATTTGTTTCAGAAGGTGTTCAAGTACTTTCAGGCTATCATATTCCTGCGGCTTTTAAAAATCAGTTTCAAAAAGCCAGCAGAGGAAGCTGGAGAGGTGGTTAAAGATTTGTCTAAAGGACAGGAAATTCAGAGAAGTTGTGATGCCTTAGCAACATTGGATAGTATAGGTCTTTACCCATCTGCAGCCCTCTGTTGTAAGCCAGCATCCCCACATGAGTCATTCTCATTATGGTTTTGGAGACTCTTCTGTCCTTTCCCTCCTGCAACTTCCCAGTTATATCTGGACTTCATCTGTCCCACTTTTACAGATTGTCTGTCTCCCTCTTTCAAAATTAGGTAATTCCCAAACAGGAAGGTTTTACTTGTCTAGACTTAAAGTTGACCTATGTGCTCCTCCTAATTAGTAGCACAATTGGCAAAAACCAGGTAAACTCTAGACAAAACTGCCATTTAAAGCCTTAGCATGGGACCTCATGTCATCCAGTCCTTGAAATTACTTAATTGCTGATAGGTGCAGTTCTCACAGAACAGCTGATGGGAAAAACAGAAGGACTGAACTCATGCAGGGGAATGCTGAGGAATTAAATCTCCTACCAACAGGTTCCTGCATGAGGTCAAACAAGTCATTTAAGCCCAGCTTCGCACATGTGGCCACCACTGGCATGTTCCCCATTTTATTTTTCTATGACTTTAGACTCTGATCTGATTTGCAGGAGTCTGAGCTTGCATGCAATCAGTCAATGGATTTAATTCTTAATGTAACTGAAGTCCTTTGTAATTCTAAGCACTCTTAAAAGTGAGGTTGAGAGGGGTAGGTGTCTCAAACTGAACATCTCAAGTAGATACTTATTCTATGACTCAGTGCTCAAGTTCTTTCCTTGTAAATAAAGGTAGTAATAGCTTCTCACCACAAGGTGTGCAATTCAATTAACATTTGTAAAACAGGTATCACAGCGATAATAGAGAAAACAAATTAATTTTGTGTAGTGCAGTCTATAACACTGCACACTGAACACTGCACTCTCAATCTGTGCACCAAAGACAAAACACTAGTGTTTAGTCTGTTCATCCGTTGTGTACTATCTTAAACACTATCAGAAGATATTATTTTGGCACTCTTCATTTACCTCACTAGTGTAATAAAAAAAGAGCAAGTAACGTGATATTAAAAGTGTGGAGTTGCACTGATAAAATGCCAGAGTGGAAAAAAAAAAGTCAAAGTCTCATATTACTGTTATGAAGTATACTAAGGTATACTGAAGTATACTGTTTATTTGTTCCATATTTCCCTCAATACACTGATTGCCATTGTCACAGAATTTCTGAAAGTAAAATTTTATTTACTCTAATTTTTTTGGTGCAAATTCAATGGGAAGTAAGAGTCACATATTCTCATATATCATTTATTAGCCTATGAATAAACATAATGATACTGAGACAAACCATCCTTTTTCTACAACTGTACATTCTGCTGCAGAGATGTGTGATTTACGGAGATGCTCCCGTGAATTGTTGATATAGTTGACATGATGAGATTGTGTTTAGACTAAATGTTTTGTTTTCGATTGTGTTTTTCTGCTTGCTCACATTTCTTGTGCTGGTTTACCAATCCAATCTATTTCACTTTCCTTTCAGAAATCCTTGGGAAAGTATTTTGAAGTTCTTCTCAGCATATTTTTCTGTGAAGTGTACTGCCAAAATGAATTCTGTAAGCACTTAATTGATAAACTGTATTAGTACATCAATAAAGCAATTAATTTGGAAGTCCCAGTTCTTTGAGACTGCAGATCCAAACACCCTAATTTCAGGTGTTAATATATATGTTAATATGTTAAATATATGTTAATAACTTCTAAGCTGAAGCAGTTTCTGACAGCAGAGTTCACTGTCAAAGACCACTTTTTTTGGGGGTTGCACACTTTTAATGTAACTACAGGTTTGGTGTTTGTGGTGCAGGTAACTCTGTCTCAGGCTAGTTATCCTGGCTTGCCTTTCAAGCTGAGTAGAGAAGTACTCATTTTTGGGCTTGATTTAGTCAAGCTTCATTATTATGGTGAGAATAATATACTAGAAAGATCTGTTCCCCTTCCCTGATGGTAAAGGAAGACTAGACCCCTACTTCAACTTCAGACTTTTACATTGTAGAGTCTTCTGTGACTTTTGTGACAGCTGACTAATCCTTTATGCATAATATATTTAAATATGGAGACCTTTGGGACATTCAAAAAGATTACTTCCATGTTCATATTTTAAGTATGAGTTTATGAAATGTCCTAGACAGTTCTTACAAGTCTAGTCTACAGCATTAAATGCATTTGTAATTTTGGTGTGTGGTTGGTCATCTATCGTGTTTCTACTACATAAGAATTAAAGGTTAATATCTGCATGTTAACTATTGATCTCCTTTTTTACAGACAGGCCTTGGTACCACAGAATATCCTGATTACCCAGACTATTCAGGCTATGGTTTGCTAATCATGTCACCTTGCTCTAAGTCGGAAGTCAGGAAGTTCACAAAAGTATTTCTCCCAGTTGCATATTCATTGATTTGTGTTGTTGGCCTCGTTGGTAACATCTTCGTAGTGATGACCTTTGCTTTATATAAAAGAACCAAGTCCATGACAGATGTGTACCTCTTCAACATGGCCATAGCAGACATACTGTTTGTTCTCACTCTTCCACTGTGGGCAGTGAATTACGCTGCTAATGAATGGATTTTCGGTGATTTCATTTGCAAAATTACTAGAGGTATCTATGCAATCAACTTCAGCTGTGGCATGCTGCTTTTGGCCTTTATCAGTGTGGACCGGTACATTGCTATCGTACAGGCTACGAAGTCATTTAAACTCAGGGCAAGGACGCTCGCGTATAGTAATCTCATCTGTTTGGCTGTGTGGGTATTGTCAATTTTAGTCTCTAGTTCCTCTTTTATTTACAGTGAAAGTTACAGCTTCTCCATCAATGAAACCAAAGAGGTTTGTGATAACAGATTTGACAAAAGGTCTGAAAGCAAGATGCTGAAATCAGTGCTGTTGTGGTTACAAGTTGGATTTGGATTTTTTATACCTTTCATATTCATGATTTTTTGCTATACCTCCATCATCAAATCCTTGCAGCAAGCTCAGAATTCCAAAAGAAACAAAGCAATCCATGTCATCATATTAATTGTAGCTGTTTTTCTAGTTTGCCAAGTACCTTATAATATTATTCTTCTTGTGACAGCTGTAAACATGGGCAAGATAGACAAATCTTGTGAAAATGACAATATATTGGCTTATGCAAAATACACCACTGAAGCCATAGCATTTTTACACTGTTGTGTGAACCCAGTGCTCTATGCATTTATTGGAGTGAAGTTCAGAAGTTATTTTGTGAAGCTAATGAAGGACCTATGGTGCATGAGATACAAGAAATACAATAAGCGTAGTTCGAAGACAAGCTCTGATACTTACCATTCAAGACAGACTAGTGAAATTCTGACTGACACTGGATCTTCTTTTACTATATAATAGACTTTGAACAATGTTATTACTGAAGGATTCTTCTCACTGAGCAAGCCAAACCAGTGTCACTGTGCATGTGACTGCAAGCTGTTTGAGCTTCTCTGTGCTTCTAAGAGAGCTCCCATGATCCACAACTCCTTTCAGGAAACCAATTAAGATAAAAGAATAACACTTTCCTGCTTAAAACTGAAATCTTACTCACTTCTCTTAATACTTTTCTGAAGTATATTCTCTTAAAATTTTAGGGAAAGTGAAGTTTACAGAGGAAGTCTCCTCATTTTGTAAGGGAAAAATTGCATCTCATCTGTCCTGCAACACTGAAATGTCCCCAAAGTAATAAGTAAGTGAATAAAGTTATGTCCAGGCTCATTCTTACATTTATGTTGTTTGTCTTAATAACTTCTACCTGTAAATCCTATTTAAGTGTAGATCTCCACTTAAATTGCTTATATTGCAAACAAGTCATGTTGTGACAATACTAACCCATTTTGAGCAAAGCTGGGCAGGAAACCAAGCAGAGAAATTAAAAAAGAGGTTTGAGGCTGCTGTCAGAGCTGGGCTTAAGTGCTTGGTCTTGTAAATCTTTAACCAGTTCTATACTCCACCTGCTCATAAGGACTTGCTTATATCAAGGCTGAGGCTGTTCAAAGCCAACAGTGACACATCTTCTAAAGAGAACATTAGAAAAAGAAGAAATTTATTATTTAAAGAGAATACTGAAATACCATCAGAAAGGTTTTCTGACATCTCCTGATATTCTCTCTGAACAGAGAATGGAGTTTTGCTTAAGAGTTTCTTTTTTTTGTTTGGCACAGGATTCAGGTGCTACAATCCAACAATGCTGATAATCTGGAGAATGCCTCTCTGTGAAAAGTTGTCTCTTTCTAGCTGAAATTCACATTCCACTTTTTAAAATGTGGCAAACTGTCTGGAAATGCAATTTTTCCAACACTTTTTGTTGCAACAATATATGATTAATTTCTTTGTATTTAGCTACTGTTAGCGAAGTTTCCTTGTGAATAGATTTACTAGCTCAAATATGCATACATATAGCTTCAGAAATTATTAAGGACCATATGTAAATAAAGGACCAGAATCTGACTTAATTCAGCCAGAATTTTTACTGAGTCAGCATCTGACTCACTATGAATATAGAAATATTTATGAATATAATGAATGCAATTAGTTTTACCCAGCCATGACTTTTCAGCAAATCCTTAGTGGATCTTGGTCAATCTTCTGCTCATTGAATGAGTGTCACCACACAGTAGCAGTCATGGTGGGATAGTGAAGTAGATAGGAGCAGGAGCTGAAGGACATGGGGGCAGGAAGGAGGACAGAAGATGATAAAGACACCTTGAGGAAACACATTGATGTGGCACACAAAGCTAATACTGCTTTGGCTGGTGGAAGCCATACTTCTTTCCACTGCAGTGTAAAGTTTTTTAATATCAGTGTCAAATATGGTAAAGATTGCATAAATTTATCATTACCAAATAGCAATTTAGGCAAGAATATAATAGAAAATAATGTAATTACATATGCATGTATTTTCTGTACATAGAAGTTATGATTTTCTGGAAGAGAATTCAGCAAATAAAATATGTTACTGAAAAGGGAAAAATCGCCTCAGCTTTAAGAGTTTTTTTCTACATGTAATACCACGAAACATTCTCTTATTCAGTGCAAAATCTCTCATATCTGAATGGTGCAGTGTCTGTCCATCTGAGGCTGCCTGAGGGATCGTGCCCTAGAGCAGGAAGTCCAGGGCTGAAGCAGCTAATGGCAGCTCTTGGGCAATGCCTTGCAAGGCTCAAAAGCATATTCGCCATTTGCAGTCCTGCTTCCATGCAGTGGCCTTCACCCACTGACCAACCCAATACTGTCCCAATGGGGTTTTGGGGCAAGGCAGCAGCCAACAGGCAGTCACTGACCCTGTCATTGCCCCTGTCCCACCAGACGAGGCTCGCTGATGGAACATTGGAGAGGGCAGGGCAGCTGTGCCATAACCTTTGTGAAATGTTTCCTGGCTGAAAGATCATCTTCCCTCGGGGGTGAGGGAGGCAGGGGAAGAGAGCAAAGCTGGGTCCCACAGACTGGAGCCTTCCCCAGAGAGAGGGGTCTCTCACCCCGCAACCTCTGGTAGCTGTGAGGGACCCAGGAGAATTGAAAGCGGTGGCAGAACATCTGCCTCAGGCGGGAGCAGGTGCAACCTCCCAGATGTTGAATTGTATGAGGGGGAAATGCTCACTGAAAATGATGCTGAAATGTAGAAAATGTACCTAGCCACTCTCTGATGTTTAGGGGAGAGAAGTGCTGCTGAGGGAAGAGAAATGTGGTACCCAGGTGCAACTAAAAGAGCTCTTGGGGAACAAATTGTTTTAGTGTCATGGCCTTGACAAAAGTCCTGCTTGAGGTGCAGATGAAATCTTGATTGCCATGACTGACCACTCTGTCTCTGGGAAAGATGGGGATAAAGGACAGTGTGGACTCCTGTGGTGGTTTGACGTGGATAACTGCCAAGTACCCATCACTTTATCATTCCCCTCCTCCACTGGACAGGGGAGAGAAAATATAATGAAAGGCTCAGGAGTTCAGATAAGTGCACGGAGACTTCTCTCACAGGTTGCTATCATGGAACTTTGGCAAATTAGTTGAATTTATTACCAGTCAATTTCAGGGCAGGATAATGAAAAGTAAAACAAATCTTAAAAACACCTTACTCCCAACCCTTCCTCCTTCCCAGGCTTCATGCTGTTCCCAATTCTTTACTTCCTCCCCTGTAGCAGTGCAGGGAGACAGGGAATGGGGATTACAATCAGTTCATCATATGTTTTTACTGCCACTGCTTTCTCCTCAGGGAGAGGAATTACTCCCCTGCTCCAGCATGGAGTCCCTCCCACAAGAGACAGTCCTCCATGAACTTCTTCAACATGAGTTCTTCCCACAGGCTGCAGTTCTTCATGACCTGCTCCAGCATGGGTCCCTTTCTGTGGGTTGCAGTCCTACAAGCAAAGGTTGCTCCAGTGTGGGTCCCCCACAAGGTCACAGTTCCAACCAGGAAACCTTCTCTAGCGTGGGCTCTGCTCTCCCTGCGTCCTGCCAGGACCCTGCTCCATCGCTGGCTTCCCATGGGGTCACAACTTTTTTTGGACATTCACCTGCTCTGGTCTGGGACTTATCCAGGGACTGCAGAGCAGAGTGGATCTCTGCTCCACTATGGACCTCTGTGGGCTGCAGGGCAACAACCTGCCTCACCATGGTCTTCATCATGAGCAGCAAGGAAATCTTAGCTCCAGTGCCTGGGGCATCTCCAACATTGCTGACCTTGGTCTCTGCAGCACTGATTCTCTTGTATATTCTCATTCCTGTTTTCTCTGTCTGCAATTACTTCTTCACAATAACTTTTTTTTCCTACTTAACTTTGTTATCCTTCTTAACTATGTTATCAGAGAGGCATTGCTGCCATCAACCCTGGCCAACAGTGGATCCAATCTTGGAGGAGCCAATTGGCACTGGCTGTGTCAAGACATGGGGGAAGTTTCTAGCAGTTTCTCAGAAAAGCCACCCTTACAGCTCCCCCAGCAACCAGAACCTTTCTCTGCAGTGGAGGAGAAGAGTCCTACTGCTTGATGTCCAGCAGCAGGTGGTTGTAGTGGCAGACTGGCCAGCAGATGTGGCTGATGGGCCCTCAGATATTGTCATTAATTTGGTGGCCACGTCAGCAGAACCAACATGTGAGCTAGGGCTGATGCTGGTAGTTCAGGGCATGAAAAGAGTACAGATTTAGAGAAGCCTGGGAGCTTGGGAAGCTTGTGTTACTTTTACTGCTTGTGGAGAAATGCTGCTATTGTAAAATTGCTATATATACTGCCTTTTATTATGATTTTCACATTGTGGCAACTGTGCATAACAAACACATGGTAAAATTTTCTTTTTTGTTGAAAGTATTCCATCTGGGATTTTTTGAAAGAAAAGACTTGGTTTCACAGAGTTTCTCACTTCTCATCATATTTAAAGTGAGAAGGATACATACAGTGTTGCATCATGTCTTACACACAGAAGATGTGGCTGATAAACTTCGAGAAGTCGATTTGTATCTTCCTCCAACTGGGAACTGGGGCTGAGTTGTGGTATTGCCTGCACATACAAGGTCTGCTTGTTAGTGGGTTCCATTCTGCTTTTGGTGGGTCCATGGCAGCCCTGCTTTACACTTTCCATTCTAGCAGTTCAGAAGGAGGTAGGTCATCAGTGTAAGCTGCTAAATAAAGGCACAACATCTCAGTGCAGACAGTCTAAAGCTAAATCTGTTTTCTGACATATATAGTCTTCACTTAAGAGTTGGACTTGATGATCTTATGAGTCCTTTCCAATTCAGAATATTCTGTGAAACTTGCCATATGAAAATCTTTAAAATGGACCTGAATTATTATTCATCTCCCCACAAAAAATGGCAACTTTCTTCCCATGGTATTTAAATTTCATGTTCTATCTTTTCTATTTGCATAATAATTTTCTTAGAAGTGTGATCACTACAAGCTGGTGAGCCTACAAGAGAGTCACAGTGGACAGACAAGATCAAAGTCATTTGGGCCTTGCAACTAGCAAGGAGAGGCAAAGGAAAGAAAACGAAAATTATATGCAAAAGTAGGTAGGTAATAGTTAGAGATTGTGAGTGGTGACTGGAAGAAACAGTCTAGAGAGGAATATTTTTGTTGTGGAAGGTTATTAATAATGATTAAGTACATAACAGATATAACTCTGCTTTGAATCTTTGTAGGGCAATCTTGTTATTTACAATTTTGGAAAGTTTGGGGAAATTTTCTTGTGACTGAAGCTTTAAAAATGGTACTTGAAGCTTTAAAAATTTGGACACAGTTGGGAAAATAGTTTTAGATTAAGTGAAAAAGATAATAGTTTCAAAATGTCAGAACAGTTTGTCTCATGAAGCATCAAAAATATTTTGAGATTTCTGATTATTTTTCAGAAACTATAATAAATGCCAAGGAAATGATTTCACAAAACCACTGAAAGTGGTTCATAATCTGCTTTTTTATGTTGCTGACAAGTAATCAGGTTATTCCCTCCAACCACCTCCTGTGGTAGCAGGCATCAAGCCCTTGCCATCACTTCTGAGTTAAGAGCTCATGCCCTCTTTGAAACAGTCTATCCAAAGTACAGCTAAAAAAAAAAATAAAATGCAAAAAAAAAAAAGAGGGAGAATTTCACCCTTAAATTGTCCAACACCAATAGATTTTATTTCTGTTCTGGACAGTATAAGTTGCAGGTCCTTCAGGTTGAAGAGGGAATTAAATGACATCTCTTCTACTGTGGGTGAATGACTCGAGCTGGTGGTAATGATGTGACCACTAAGAAGAGTGTTGTTCTCTGGGCTGCTTCAAGCATAGTTCAGTTCCTTGTAGGATGAGTTCCTCAAAAAAATTCTTCATTTTTGATTGGCTGAACTCCGCGACCTAACCTGAGTTGAAAAGTGTCTAGGTTTTAATTACTCAAGAAAACAAAACCTAGTAGTTAAAAAGATATTTTGATGGTGAAAATTTTTATCCACCGAGTCAGGATTCCTTTCTCCACAAACCGAAAAACCCATTGTCTGTACAGTTTTCTAGGTTATATCCATAATTAGTTTTCTTTGGATTGATGGTATCTTGTAACCCAGTTGTATATCCTGATGCATCATTCATATTTCTAATGAAATCTTCATATTTCATTTATTTTCATTGCCTTTTTGCTAGAAATATATTGAATATATAGAAATATATAGAATATGTATTATTCTATATATAAATATATAGAATATGTACTCTATATTCTATATAAATATATATATATTCTATATAAATATATAGAATATATGTATAAATATATTGAATTACTGCATTAGCAATTTGGTCTGTATGTATTAGACTGAGCTAAACCAGTCAAATTAATATTCTTCCATCGAAACTTTCCAAAGCTCTTATTCCATTTAATGTTGTTCCTAAGCACTTGTTTTAGTTAATACAAGTTAGTGTACTAATATGTATTCAATCTGTACTAACTGGAATAAATTTATAAATTTTTAATTCACCGAGGCTTAGGAGAAGTAGAGAATACTCAGCTTCTTCCATCAGAAATAGTTGCTGAACACTGAAGTAAAAATTTTTCTTTAAAATAGAAAATATATGAACTTGATTTATGCCAACCACAGACAGCCATGATGCTTCAGTAAAAAATACAGTAGTATTATTTGTGAGGAATCTGTGCTTAGTCCTAACTAGTGGTTAGGAATTATAAAGTAAAAAAAAATACAATTTCCAGAAAATTTTTTTGTTTGAATTCCTTTTTGTTTGTTTCTTATCCTGCGTTGGATCATTCAGCCATGGTTTTATTGTGGTTTATTGTCCCATTTCTGAAAAACTTTTACAGAAATATGGAGCCATTAAAGCAGTTACAAATGGAACTCTACTTGCTATCACTGATTTTCTTCACTCATCTTTTTGCTATTCAGATTCAAACCTATTAATTTCTTGTAGGTATCAGATCAAGCTTTGCTTCTATTCCATGTAATTTGTCATTATTTTTTGCTAGTATCAAGTATGTTTTTATAAAAATGATTTCTAGGTTCTGTATTCAACTACAGAAATACAGAATGGAAGTGAAAAAGAAATACCATGATACAGAAAATGTACTGTTGGGTAGAATGCATGAATGCTGTGTATTTATAGTAGATGGTTTGATTTCCAAGACAGACCCATTTATTAAACTTGAAAGAGTCTTATTAATATATCTCAGGTAAATGATGATGTATTTTAATCATCTGTCTCATAAAATTATAATACAAAAATGTAAACACCTTCGTATTTATTTTTCTGATTCAGATTCAAAACAGATTCAGCTCGTAACTACAGTGGTAAAAATAGTACTGTTTTCAGAGGCTTTTCCCAGTTTATGTAATTTTCAGATGAGTGGTTATATATGTTGGTTTTACACTTCAAAAGCAAGTGCTAGTAATAAAGGACAGTATCAGCAGGGACAGAAATAGTCAAAACAGATATTGAAGAACCTGTTGTCCCTTTTACATTGTAGTTAATTTGGCATAAACACAGTGTTCCTTATGTGTTCTCTGGGATTTTCAGAAAAAGAGGGTTTTAAAACAATTACCAATGCAGGAAACCTTTTCTGCCTTGTTTTCATTAACCTCTTTTGTTCCTGTAGGCTGTGTGAAGAGGGATTCATTAAAATTTATTAAATTTTATTAAATTAAAATTTATTTCTAGCTGCTGTTGTGCTCTCAACAATTTTCACATTTTCCCTCTCAAGTTTTCTATAAATATCTGTTGATTTGTAATTTCAGTTTAAAATATGTTACTGAAGAAAGCCATGGAAATCATGGTTTTAGGATGGTTTTATATCTCAGACTAGGGGATTTAATTCCTTTTCACTATTTTGGTTCTTTGTATTTATTTCTGTAAAGGTACAAATTGTTGTTTTGTACTAATGATACAACTCTGCAGAAATATGATAACTTGCATAAAATTTTTACTAAATTTGCAAAATATTAGACATAAAACCTGAATGATAGCTAATTCTATCATTTGGTTTTTGTGTGAAATGCTATCTAAAATGTTTGTTCATTTGAATTTGAGCCACATTTAAAATATTCATGCTCAGATTATCCTACATTAATGTTCTGTATCTTAAATCTCTATAGATTTAAGGCCCAAAGACATGCTTTTAATTGCTTAGTTTAATCTTATAAAAACATCCTATAATATCCCTAATATTCTGTATAACCAGGCATCAGAAAAATCTCATGGGAAAAATGCAAAAATATCAGTTGTTATAGGATCTGACATCAACTGAGACACACTCACATTTACAGGGTTCTGTAGAGAGGTTTGTGCTCCCAGATATGGATGGTCACTATGAGAGATGCATATTCTCTGGGTGGGGAAGTTTATGCAGAAGAACTGTGGACGAAAAGAAGTTAGAGCAAGATTCTAAAATACCCTTAATTAATCAGGAGACAAATGTCCAGCTTTCAAAATAACATTGCTCATGGAAATGTTAAGGTTAACGTTAAGGAAGTAAAGGTTAGTGATAAGTGGCAGGAAGTCAGTTTTGTTGGTGTAAGTTGTATCCCCATTATTGCTGTCATAGTCTGTTATAGCCAGTGTAGCTCCACTGACAAAGTGCTCTTCTTGGGAACTTCACTCAAGGTGGGCTGGGGTAGTTCCAGAGGAAAAAGTGGATGTCATGGCATAAACAGACTGAGTCAATTTTGTGGTATCACCTAGTTCCAACTTAAAAACTGTCTGCAAATCTTTGTTACTGACTTCTTGACACAAGTATGGAGGCTTGGGTGTATTCGGAAACTGTTTGGGCTTTTCATCAGTCTGAGTCTAGTAGCTAGTAGAATATACAAAAGTGCCACTCTTCACTGATTAAAAATTTTAGAAATTTCACACTTAATATCACCACATGTTGTGAGACATTGCTACTTTCCTAAGAATCCCTGGAGATTACTTCAGAGATCATGTAGTTCTTATATGCTTAAAATTATTTTCATTGTTACATTTTTGAAAATCACCTCTGTGCTTCGATTTTAGTCTCTTTGCACATTCAGACTGGGGCAAGATTTCCCTCTAGTGGTTAAAACACGTACGAAGTGTCTGAAAGAGTAATCTTGGGGGGAATCATATTACAGAGCACAATGTAGTCCCACGTTTTACCTTTTCCCCAAGTCAGATCTTTTATCATTGTGGGCTTGAGCTGACTTTGTGTAACAGAGATCTGTACCCATTTATGTCAGTACACATTACCAGTTACTTTTGCTGGGGGAGTACTGTCCAGTTAGCAGAAATATTTTTTTTTCTCACTCTACCTGTGAATTTCTCTTCTAAGATACAGTAACGTATAATCAAAGGGACAAAGCATTACAAGTCCAATTCAGGCACACTTGCTGGGAGCTATTTGGTGAATTGTTCTCCTGTTTAGGGATTAGTTTATTGAAATCAACAACAGGAGAGAAAGTTTGAAATCCATTCTCAAGTTGCTTTTAATTACTATTACCTTTTGAGGTTAAATTATAGTTAGTTAACAATGCCTACTTGTTTTGTCTTAGGGAGTTACTGGTTTTGCTGCACTTGCCAACAGGCAAATTGATCCCAGTTCCACCCAGAAAATTCCACATATAGTTTATTGCCAGGGATTAAGCAGAACAACTGAAAAGGATTGTGCTGACCTTGTAGCAGTTCCTTGCAAAATCAAATGTTTCTCTCCATATTCAGTTGTACTAATAGCTTCTTCATAAACTCTAGGTAACATATTAGGAAGTGTGTTTATGTATATATTTGTACATATGTAAATATTATTTATATATATATTTATATATTTTGTATATATTTATAGACTTGTATAGTGCTTCCTAGTTTGTGAACTTTCAGGTCTCACTTTCATCCAACTTTTATCTTCCTTAAATTGCTTGTCAACAGTCTCTGCATTCTAAGCATCCTGAAGCTTTATATTTATCTGGTTTACAGATCACTTCGGGATCACTTCCTCTGCTAGACAGCCCCTGACTAACTGTACAGCAGGGCAGACTTCAAGTGGTTTGAAACTAAGTTTTATTCCCATTATATTTGCACCCATTATATTTTCTACTTGAATATGAGTTTATTTGGACACCAGAGGAGTCCCAACATCTCACCGTGTTAGTACCATGGATGCTGAGGATGTGGCAGCTCAGTCACTGCTCCACCCTGGGACAAAAGGTTGGTATCAGATGCTTGGATAAGAGATGAGCAGAGAGAAATGTAGCGTATGTATAATAGGAGATCATACAAAAATGTGCTTTTTCATATCCAAAGAAACCTTTATTAGGACATGCTGACTGATCTTGTTTAGCTTCGTGTAATTTATGACTTCCTTCTGTTTGATTTCAATTCCAGACTAGCCTTTTTTTTTGGGTAGGGGAAAGGCACAGAGGGAGATAAGAATAATCAAGACTGCTTTGAGTTGCATTTTCAGAAAATTGATTGTATTTAACTGTAACAGGTGGCTAAACTATCCTATATTTAACAGAGGCCTTTTTCTATATGGCATGGTGTACAAATGAGAAAAAAAAAAGAAGCTCCAAACCAAGCTTATTTGGAAGTTTTCCACTGTCACAATAATTCTGCTGTGGTGAAAGTTGAATGGTCAACGTACAAGGCAACAGAAATCTCTCCTGGGAAGCTTTTACAGAGGTGAAGATAAATGACATGTAATTCAAGCACCCTGGAGTATTCTAAATGGTGCATAGTCAATGAGCTGTGCTTAAATGAGGGTAACTCATATCAACTAGATTATTACACTGAACTGTGGATACTGTTACTAAGTTGCTAGTAGTGTACACTCAAAACTAAACAAATCACACTAGCAAGTTACTAATTCAGGAAGAGCAAGCCCTCGGGTTGTGCTATTGCAGCTGGGGGAAGTCACGAACTTAGTCTGGAACTGCTTATCCAAAAGAACAGGAGCAAGTACCATAACGCTGAATTTGGAGGTTACACTGCTGTAACATGCTTCCATGATGCAGCGTAGACTGTTTAGGGCAAATGACTGCCCACGCTGCCAGTATGTGAGTAAAAAAAGTAGGGATTTTAAAAATTAAACTGGCTGCTTCTAAAGATCCTAGTTTGCTAGCTAGGCAGCTGGCAGCATCTTGCCAAGAGGAGACCTGCCATCCACTTTCAGACAGTGCTATGGGAAGGGGATTCCCCTGGATGCCCCTATCACTGGCAACTCTTTTGCAGGGTTGTGAGCCTGGCTGTGAGACTTCGGTTGAGGTCTGCAGGCCCCTGTACATGTGGGGACCTGAGTAAAACTGTCAGACCTTTCAGTTAGGTTTCTGCTTATTTTCAGTGGAATTTGTGAGGATTTAGCAGTGTTAAAAGGTCAGGTCACGCATGCATAGAAATTCTGACTTCATGTAAGCAGTTAACATGTCGAGTGTTTTAAAATTACATGGGTAAGGCCTGTGAAAGTGTAAAGTGTTTTATTTATTTACTTTGTCTAATATTTATTAGGTCTGAGATAAAACATGAGGTAAGACCTGAGATAAAACATTTTACTCTTTATGATAGCTTTTAAATGAAAAAATTCTGCTAAAACCGAGACTCCTCACAAACCCTTCATGAGACAATCATCAATCTGTACTGGTTTTCCTTGTTTGCTTCTGCAATGCTGCCAAGGTGCTGGTGCAAAGGTACTTCTGCCTCATATGGAGAAGTTTTGATTTATTTAGCTGTATTTACTGAGGAACTACTGTGTTGCCAGGAGCAGGAGTGGCTTCATGTGGTTTTGAATGAGAGGTGCAGACGAGGAAGAACTGCAGGGATTAGGGCTGCGGGTGAGAGCTTCTGTTTACTCCGTAATTCCCTGGCAATCAACAGCAATAACAAAGCAAACACGGAAAAGGTACATAATAGAAAAAGTTTTAGTGTTCAGTTTCTTATCCAAACTCAAGTCAGTTACTAGCCTAGGCAGTGTAAACTTTCATAAACGATTTCTCACCTGTGAAACCTCATGCATTAAAATACAACCCCTGAACTTACTGTATATTAAAATGATGAAGAAAATAAATTATGATGGACATTCCTTTTTATTTTTGATGGGATAAAAGCTGACACTGTCATGTTTGCCATGCATAGACTTCCTTATTAGTGCCAAGTTTGGAATATCTTTTCCTTGCTGGTGATGTCACGAAGGTTTCCTCACAAAATCCAATTCCTCATAATGCCTTACTTTTGCTGCCTAAAGCAAAGTATTTGTTCAGAGAGACCCTTGGCAAATATTGCCTGTTTCCAGATCCTACCATTCTTAGTCTGGAGATGATATATCCTTCATTTGTATTTTGGAGAAAGCATGACCAGGACATGGAGTCTCCATGCACCTGGTACAAAATGTGATGTCAGTGGGACAGGCCATTAAGAGCTTTTGTTTTGCCTCTTGCTCTTGAGAGTAGCCTTTACAAAGCTTAGCTTTTGAACTTTATACCCTATGAACAGTTCACTGATTTTTTGAGGGTGTTGTTTCCTATGCTTAAAAAAAAAAATGACAAACAAACCCACAACCAACTTGCATACAGCCTTATACTCTGAAAAATCACTTTCTGGCTGGAGCTTTCAGCTCTAGTTGAGCTTGACCTCTGTAGAAGCAAATTGTCATATCCTGGTGAATATCAGGGCACAACCAATACTGCCACAGACAGCAGAAGAATGGGATGAATCAGGAATTTGGTGTTCCCTCTTAAGCTTCAGAGAGAATTGCAATATAGGGTCATGGGCTTTACTTCTTCTTTAAATGAAATTATTTAGCCCATCCTTTCTGACCTCTCCCTGTCCATTCTTTTGTCTTCACTACATCTGCTTCCTTTTTCTTTTCAGTCTTATTGAAGATCCATTCTGTAGGATTCTTATTTTAGCATATGAGCATCTGCCAGACAGTCTCGACTTCTGTTGTTTTAGATTTGTAGATTTACGAAGAGTTTGCAGAGGAGCTACTGGTCACTCTAAAGGGACTTTAAAACTGTGAACAACATAATGTTTCCTAGTTACACATGATGGATCTGTCAAAGCAGGTAACAAAGCTGGTAGGGTGTGTAAACATCTTATGCAAACCACTTACATTAGGGTAGGAAGAAGGTATTAAATAATTTTCTTGTGACTGAACAAAGTTCGTGGAGACTTCACATTTCTCAAAGAGTGCAAATAAGCTACTCAGCAGCAGACAAGGTGCAAATGCTTACCAGCTTCAGCTGCTGAAATATATAACGCCTCCCCAGTTTTTCAAGGTAAGTAACAAATGTCTGATCCTTGTCCTGGAAGAACTGGAGTGAAGAACCTAAAGATGAAGCAGACTTTGTATTTTTACAGCTATCTCAGCCATTCCAGTCTCAGAGAGAACCATGCAGTCTGTAGTAGTGTTATTTTATCTTTTTGAAATAAACACTTCTGAGCTACTTAAACATCAAGTGTTTTTTTAGCAATCTTTTTGTTTGGGTTTTTTCCCTATGCCATTTGTTTTCTCCTTTTTCCTTCTGTTATCTTCATTTCCTGCTTTCTGCAGTCATCTTTGATCATGAAGCACTTTCTCTGAATTTAAAGGCTGAAGATTTAGCTGAAAGACAAATATATTGACAAATGCTTCTAGATGGGAATGGGTTTGGGGTTTTATTGTAATCTGTTCCTGTTTGTCTGAGACTTTATTGTGAGAGAGCAGGCAGTACATCTAAGCCCTTTTAGCTGTCAAAAATATTGTGATTTCGTAGGGGTGTTGTATTTCATGTATCCTAACAGTATTTTATAAGCATATTTATGTATATTTAGATATTCTTTTACATATATAATAATACATAAAAATATATATGCATGTTTTACAGTTTCTGAAATCTGAAGATACTCTGCATTCAGCCTGGGCTAAAGGAGAATCTATTGGATGAAAAGGAAACAAAGAAAGAAAATAAACTACAGGATTTCCTACGTCAGTATGACACATGTGTTCATGGTGGTTTTTATCACACGTCACTGACCAGGATTTTGGAATGGAGGGCATGGAAGCAGACACTTTAAAGGAGGAAGACCATATGACATAGAAGATTATCAGGGAGTATTAGCATCTTCCAGTATAATTGAGAAGGTCACACCTTCTTTATACCTGGGTTGGGTTGACAGTATGAGTGAGTCTTCCAGCAAGAACTCTCCACTTTCCTGCAGTGAAGCCAGTGGTACAGTGCACAACAGTAATGTCTCAACAGATAACTTGGGCCACAATCAAGCTTTTCAGCAAACAAGGCAACTATATTATTCAACCAGCTCTGATTTTTTTCCTCAGAAGTTGAATCCCAGTGTAATCCAGGCTGGGATTCATGATGCAAATGACACTTCAGAAACATTCACTCCTCCTTTGCTCCCTACTTCAGAGCCTGGGGTGAGCCATTGTGCTCCCACATACAAAACCATGGAACAGGTCAGTTTGCTTTAAATAATCACTGAAGTCATAACTGCGTATTTGACATTTCACTATGTGAATTACTTGAACTGTTCTTAAAGATTGTGGTTTAAAAAAAAGTGACCTTGGGCTTTGCTTTGTTATGTGATGCTTCTCAAGTAATACCAGACAGAGAGACAGTAGAATGAAAATGCTGCTTACAGGTAGACTGCTGAGAAGCTCCTGTCACAGCAACAACATGGGGCTGTCTTTATGCTATAAATTTTAGTTCTGGGACAGATCTGGTAGTTCACAATAAATAAATAGAAGAGAAAAAAAAAGCCTATCACTTGCACTACCGATCTCTGGCAGTTCTTCTCAGTGGACAGGACAGAAGACATAGATGACTGAAAGAAGGAGTCAAACAGATGTAAACTAGGAAACTCAGAAAGTCAAGGCAAGTTGGATAGGTGTGTCCCTGTGGGGAGGCAAGGGGCCTGCAAAAGGACTGAGTTATTTAGTCAATCATTCTTCCATCCTTTTGACCCTAATTTCAAACCAGGCTTATATTTACTCCTAATTGCATCTGTGCTTTGTAGATATTAACTTTTGAAAGCTCCTATTCATCAATGATACTAGTAATTTCCATTTATTGTATAGTTCAGCAATGAAATGTTGAACATTGACATATTTTTAAGTTTTACAGTGAAGCTTGACCTGAGGGTATCATCTGCTCTGATGCTGTTCTAACACCTTCTTGGTGCGAAACACAAGTGGACACCTCCCTCTTGTTCTTTAGCTTCTGTGAGAAGGAAATCCCAGCACATAGACCAAAAGAAAATGCTGGCTGATGTGAGACTGAGTAGCAAAATCTGACAAGGCACATGCTGCCTGCACAGTGTCAGTGTACTAATTAATTCTGAGCTTTAAAATGGTGAAAGAGTTTTACATATAGATGTCTATTAAAAGTAATACAGACTTTAGGAAATACCTAACCCAAAAGTTCAGAGATGCTAATTCTTTCTAATTAAAAACCATTCAGATGTGTAATTTGATACTGTATCCTCATGATATTTTCAGGCTCCAGGGCAGCAGGACCAGTTGATTAAGCAGCAGATGGAGCAGTTGCAAAGGCTGGTGGCTGAACAGCAGAAAATCATTGCACTTTACAACCCAGGTAATAGGGGCATCCCTCCTGACACTGGTATCTGCACCTGCTGATGCTTGCACTCCAGCAGAGAAAAGCAGTAGTTCTTTAAAGAAAGAGAAGGTTTAATAGTTGTTTTAAATGGCTGGGGGCTCCTCCTCTGGCACTTGGGCTAAAACATTTGCTTCTTTATGCACGTTGCACACAAGCTGTAAACTCCAGAAAACACTTTCCCACTTTTTTACATTAAAATTTCAGGACAACCTTTAGGTTTAATAACAGACCTCCTGTACAGACTTCTATTGAAATATAGTCTTGAATGGTGGTACATAAAATTACAGTATAGTGGTAAGAAGTACAGAAAAGATGAAATATCCTTTTTCTTCTGTACCTATAAATGAAAGTTCCGGATTCTCATGGATAAAAACAGAGGAAGAAAGTCAACACACCATGCTTCCATTAATCGACTCTTACCTTTAATAGTGCAGCCTGTTCCTAACAGCATGACACAACTCACTGAACAATTTCATCTGACCAGTGGCACTGCTGGAAAACACCATCTACTCAGCAAGTAGAAAAGGAGAACCCTCACTCCTTCCCATGGTTCCCACAGTAGTGGCACGTTCTCCTCAGTGTGTGACCTCAAAGTGAAAGAAGAATTTAGGGAAATCATGTAGACTTGTGACAGCACTGTCCTGGCTTTAGTAGTGCTGCTTGTGCATCAGGCAGCGAGCATCTGTAATGGTATAGGAAGGCCAGATGATCCTTGGATTGCTCCTGCTTCTCAGATAACTTTCTGTGGAGGCAGCTTCACCTAATCCATGTTCTAGGAGCCTAAGCAGCCTAAGGCATGCCCAGCCTCCATCTGTGCATTGATCTGGCATCAGTTTCTCAATCTAATTTCAAACTTCTTTGCCCAGTTGAGGACTGCAAGAATCTCATGCTAAGACTTCAGAGGAGAGTTGGAAGAACCAGGTAATGCCACCTTGCTAGAGTTCAGTATAGCCTGATGAGGTCTTACAAAGAGCTTTTTAGAACTGAAAACCTACATTTTTTTTCAAATATTTTTTTACCATTTTCTAACCATACATGTTATGACTCTTAGACAGCTATGTTTTTGCTGTTCATCCATGCACATAAAAAAACCCTCACAGGACATCTACCTTGACCAGTTCGAACAGAATCATTTGTAATCAAAGTTCTATTTATTTCAGTTGCCGTAGGAGGAACATCTGCTTGCAAAGGCAGCACATCTTTCACTTAAAGCAAAAGGCATTACTTTAGGCAAAGTAATAATAATAAAACCACTAAGAATTTGTGGCCTCTTGCCTTCTCCTCGACCCCTATCTCAGAGATTCCTGGAGCTGGCACTTGCTGGTGGCTTTACGGAAATAGGACCTTACATTACTGCTTCTGTAAAAGAAAATGAAATTTTAGCAAGTTTACCTCACAAATGAATATAATAACTGTTGTTAGCTAACAAAATAAAGGGGGCTTTTCTTCATTCCCTCTCAGCATCGTGGGTTCAGAAAACCTTCTCTAGGAATGACAAAATGTTGGGTTGGATAAACAATGGACATCTGGATCCATTACACCATTGAGGTGCAGCAGGTGCTGACACTGAACATGTTAACAGCAACCTGAAAAGCTGTATGGCTGTCAGAGCTGCAGAGCATGTATGGAAGCAGGCGGTGTACGCTGGGGTAGATGCACCAGGTAGGAAGGAAGGGCCAAACACTGGCTGCACAGTGCCCACCAAAAGCCTGGCTTTCTGCAGCTTGGGTTGTCTGTTTGTGTTGTGAGGTCCTTTCTGAGCTTCTTGATGATGCCAGCAGTGCAAAGCAATATGAGACTGAAGGGAGTAAGACACTTGAGAAATAACACAGTGTCAGATCTGTTTGAAGGTCTTGTTTTCAAACTTGATGATGTGTGACGATCAGGTTTTTTGTTTGGGGGGATAAGTAGGATCTCAACCATCGACCCTACAGCCAGAAGCTAACCACACCAGCAGTGATACCAGCAGGCTTGGCTGTTGTTGTACTGATTTTCCTGATGGAGCTATGCCACTGTGAAATAGCTTCCAGGAGCAACTGCTGTATACTAGGGAGACAGCCTGAGAATGAGAGAGAATGTAGTCTATGGATGAGTAAATGAAATCTTTATCATTCTGTTCTTTTAGCCTCAGAGAAATGTCTGATTGAAATGATAGGCAAATGCTCATCAAGCTGTCTGTGGTGACCAGTGGAATAAGTACACAGTCCGCGGTTTCCAAGTTTTCTAATTAAAGTAGAACATCCACAGAGAAATTATACTGCTCATTAATCCCTGCCCAAATGCCACAATTAACAGGGTGTTTGTCGTTACTTCCATCAGTTCACCAGGAGCAGAACTGTTAGGCTGCACCACTTTTTTTGGATTCTCAGGAAGGACTGAAGTGTGAGAAGGAAAGTGCCTTGAGCCTGCTACGGTTCATCATTCAAACTTTTCTTCCCCCTGCCCCAGTGCTGTAAATCACTTGACACATTTCTGAAGAAAGTAAGCACAGTTAGTACCATGAATTCAAGACCAAGCTCATACAGTAAGAAATATATTTATAGGGTGCTATATGGGTGTATTTGCATATCCAGCTACATTTAGCTAATATATAAAGCCATAGATGAAATGCCTACTTGAATGAAAAGCTGACCAAAATCTGCACTGGAAGCTCTTAGTAACAAACTAGAGGCAGTGTAGATTAAGGGTAGCAAAAGACAAAAGCATGATTTTGCCCAATTAAGCTTTAAAGAAGTAAAATATGAAGAACTAGTAGGGCTATGGTTTGTCTTATTGCAGTAAAGGTAGTCGCTTTAATATTGTCATGCATTTAAACTAATACAGTGATCAACAGTAAAATCTAAACTTCATTGAACTACAGGTTGTCATTTTATTCTCACATGGAACACAGACAGAAGTGGCACTGCCCACCTGCTAGCTGCATGAATAAAGCATCTGCCCAGAAGCAGCGAGTTGGGATCTTCCTGAGTCTATGCCAGACAGGATTCAAATTCACAGATCAACTTTTTTGCAAAAAATGCCTTAACTAGGGGTGAGGCATTTTCAGTCTCAGCCATTCTTTTTCTACTTGTTGAAGTCAGGTCACAGGCCAGAGAGGAATCATGGTGTGAAGAAAGAAAATTAGAAGCAAAGGTGATTTTGTAACCTTAAAAAGGAGTTTCTTTCCCAGAAGAGGTGAACTTGGACTTTGTTCCCAGTGCAGAACTGCTTATGTCTTTTCCATGTAGTCTTCTAATACAACGTGTAACCAGCCACCCAGACCTAAAAGGAAAACTTTCCCCTCTTTTGCATTATGGTTGGGCTCAGAGATACTTTATAATATCTAGCTTTTACCTCCTAATGGACTTAAGGATCCTAAGGGAAATGTTGGGGTTTTTTACATGCTCATGAGTACTTTGTATATTCTATTTAATTCACCATCCCTGTAGCATATGATAACTTTGGTTACGACTGATGGTTGCAACAAGCAGGTTTTACAATTTAAACAGAATAACATAAACAGAATTTCATTATTTCATCCTGAACATGTAGACCACTGGGGAACATGAAAGAAACACTGGTTTTATGCAATAACAGTTTAGCAAGAGATTTTTGGTTCAATGCAAAATATTTTTCTTATCTTCTCTAATTTTGTTTCTCTGGCAACTATTTTTAGGCTTTTCTGTTTCTCCTGGGATACCTTCTCACCTAGCTGCCACAACGCCACCCCTTCCATGCTTTCCAGCTACTTTCATTCCTGCCCAGCTCCCATCGGGAAATTCTTGCCAAGCTGAGAGCCCGGAATTCTCACAGACCTCTCTCTTGGCAATGCACTCTGCTTGGCAAAGCGGGTCCCCAGTGTTCATGCCAAATGAGAGCAGTTCAGAAATCTCAGGAGAACATGTGCAGCTTTCAGATTCAGGTGGGTAAAAAGTGCTGGAATTCTGAACCTAAGGCTATTGTGCAGCTCCTGTGAATTTTTGTCCTTACTAGTGATTGTTACTGGTTTTATTGTGGGTCGGGGAAGGTGCTTTGTTTTTCTGGTGGCTTGTTATAAAAGCTTTTAAAGCATTTTAAACTTGACTATTTTTATTTTTTGAATCACAGTCATCCAATCTCTCATACTGAATGAAATTGGACCTTGCAGATGTAAATGGAATTACATTGGAAAAGCTAGGTTACATGAAGTAGGGAGTATGTTGTGTTCAGAGGGAGACACATAAGAAGTAGGATGTAGATATAGTTTCCAAAGGTGTGAGAATGTGTTTCTTTAGCTAAGAAGGCCTGGTCTTTTTTAGCAATCTTGATGTTTCTCACACTGGTATGAAATCACATCGTTCAGAGTTAAAACGATGTAAGCTTCTACTTGGCATCTTCTCTTTGTTACACTTTGCCAGCCTTGTCTTCTGTGGGAAGATACCAAAGGGTTAGAAGGAATAAAAGAACAATTTGCAAGAAATCAAAAACTGATTTCAAAATGGAGGGAAGAGAAACAAAAAGAAGTCAGAATAAAACACCCTAAAAGGGAAGAGAATGTAAATTAGACATGTATCATGGATTCATTTGAACTTGCGTAACAACACCTGACTGTGATGCTGTGAGACAGTCCCACAGTGCAACTGAAATTTTAATTTCATATTTTCCAAGACAGCTCAGGACAAGTACTCTCACGGAAAGAGTCTTGTCTCCTTCTTGTGCCTGAAACTATTATTTTATTGCTAGGTTAAACTGAATGTGTTTTAATTGCCCAGTGAAGTTTATCAGAGAGCTTCAGAAATACTTCTGTCAGTACAAATGAGGGGGGTGAAGGGGTGGTCTGTGGGTGGATGAATCACAGATCCACAGAACAGTTAGTTTATGTCCCTTACTCCCTGTCCTATCACTTGGCACCACTGAAAAGAGTCTGGCATCATCCTCTTGATACCCACCTTTCAGATATTTGTATGTACTGGTGAGATCTCCTCTCAATCTTCTCTAAATCAAACAGGCCAAACTCCTGCAGTCTCTCCTCAGAAGAGAGATGCTCCAGACTCCTAATCATCTTTGTGGCCTTCTTCTGGACCCTCTCCAATAGCTCCTTGTCTTTCTTAAACTGTGAAGACCAGCCACTGAACACAATATTCCAGATGTGGCCTCACAAGGGCTGAATAGAAGGGGAGGATCCACCAACCTGGTGGCCACACTTCCTGATGTACCTCAGGATTCCATTGGCCCTCTTGTACTCGAGGGCACACTGCCACGTCGTGGTCAGTTTGTCATCCACCAATACTCCCAGGCCCCTTCAGAGCTGCTCTCTAGATGGTCAACCCCCAACCTCAACTGATTCTGGGGTTATTCTTCCCCAGGTGCAATATCCTACACTTGCCTTTGTTGAACCTAATTGGGTTTCTATATGCTCAGCTCTCCAGCCTATTAAGGTCCCCTGAATGTCAGCATGGCCTTCAGATGCATCAGTCACTTCCCCAATTTTGTATCATCAGTAGATTTGCTTAGAGTGCATTCTATCCCTTCCTCCAGGTTGTTGATAAACAAGTTGAATAAGACTGGACCAGGAACACACTGGGAAAGGGGGAGGTATGACTGCAATTTTTTAAAGCAGTGCTAACTTCGACCTGTCTGTGTAAAACTAAGGCTTGAAGGTGCAAAGACCTTAGTTTGTCAGGGTAACTTCCCACTGGAAGCTGGTCCATGCAGTTGTCTTTGAGATATTCTTCAGTTAAATATGTGCTTGAGGACTAGGCTGAGATGACCCTTTTCCAGCTGTTGTGATGAGTCTGGGTTTTTATTGCTGGAAACAAGAGCATAAGCATATCAACAGTTTGTATAACGCTTTACATTCTTATTTAAAGGTATAAGCACTGAGCCGTTGCTTCAGTCTACAGAGAACCCCACAAAAAACCTTTCCAGACAAGATGCTCCAGAAGAGAACAGAAAAGAAAAGAGAGGTGAATTAAAAAGCTGCTTGGGCACATTGTTCTTGCCTTGCACTGGGAAGCACAAGTTGAAAATTACAGAGCTTAGGCACCTCTTCACATTAAAGCATTCTGGAGACAGCACAGCCCCATACCTAAGACTGTGGGAAGGAACACATGGGTTCTGCATCCCTTGCTGCTGTCAACCTACTGAGTCATCTCTGACCCCTCAGTCATATTCTGGTGCAAGACAGGCAAGCAGGCTGCAGAAACTGCACTGCTTGTCTGCCGTTGGACTGGAGATGTTTGATGTATAGCTGAGAAAGACTGAGGGATGAGTATAAAACTTCTGTATTCCTCTTGTTGGACCAGAAAGTCCTTTCAGCATGTTGCAGAGGACTTCAGTAGCTCTGCTTGCATTTATATGATGAAGTGAGCTATATAGTTCCTGCCTACAGCAACAGTGCATAGTATGAATGAGCAAATAAAGGCTTTCTGTTCCAGTTGCCAGTCCTAGCTCGATCTGAAGGAGAAACTCAACACTAGGTGACACTCAGAAAAAAATTAATTGAAATGGGAGCTGCCTGCTTGGGATGAACATACCCAGCTTCAATAGGAAGATGCACAAATTTGTGCTTTTGTGAAACAGAATAGAAAATACCTGATTAGAAAGTCTCATATGTACAAATACTGATTGTTAAACTGTTAATGAACTGGTTTGCAAGTCACATAATTACAGATACATAAATAATTCAGTACTGTCTAGCAGTGCCTACACTGCCACATTTTGCAGCAAACACATTAAGCAAGCATTACAAACCTCTAGAGGCAAGGAGCACAAAGCATACCATTTGTCCTTTCCATGTTTCCAGCACTAGACGAGGATGAGAAGCCTCTTCTTTTCACAGATTGCATCCTTTCACCTATGTAATTCAATTATATTCTGTAAAATGTTTTCAAAAATCAAAACCTTGCCTATGCTATTGAAAATACAAATATTTCTAATTATTTTATGATATTTATTTTTCATGTATTTATTCTGTGAAGACTTTGTTTACGTTGACTTTCGTCTTGCTGCTTAGATAGCAGTCAGTTAAAGGAAGGTTTCTCTGAAGGTTTTTCTGCTGCCAAAAAAGAACAAAGAGAACAACTAAAGGAGGAGATTCCTTCATCTCTCTTTGGCATAGAGGGGAAGATGAAGACTGGAAACATAGAAGATAGGTGAGAAATTATCTCAGTCAGTCCATCAAGCTGCAAAAGCATGTTTTTCTTGATTATATAAATAATGTATGCGTTAAATTTGTGTGTGATAACAGAGACAGACTGACAAATGTAAAGATCATCCATAGTACAGTGGTGTTAGGTAGAGGTGGGGTATAGAAAGAACAGTGATGTGCTGCATAACCAGCGCCTCTATTAAACCCATAATTTTTAATATTCAGCAGAAATTATTAGTAAGTGACTAAATTTAGGCTCAAGCACATTTCCTATTACATACATTCATATATGCTGTATTATGTTTCATTTTGAGTCAGCCCTCATTTTGGCCCCCTATAACATTACAGATATTATTTTTTCTACTCTATCACCCTTCACCATCTAATTCAAACCACTCTATCCGAAAGATAGTGAGTTCCTTCTGATTGTCATCAGCTCTAGTCTGGAGAAATGACTGAAATATTTTTCTTTTTAACTACTGTCTATTTTTAAGGAAAGACTGATACCAACCAAAAAATGTTGCTTGCTAAAAGTACAACTAATGCTTAGGTTGGATGGGATGTTTTAAAGTGAGACTTAGATTCACATAGCAGTGAGATTTTACTAACATTCTTCACAGTTTAATAAAATTGTAGAGAACACCTAAAGTTCTAAACTCCACATCAGCTCCAAAAGAATTATCAAAAGACAACTAATTGGAGAACCTTACAAATAAAAACCTTCTTATTACTTGCCTAGGCCAGTCACATCAGCAGCTGGCATTAGACAGAAGACTTCTGAAATATTTGTTGAAGAGCAACTTAAAGCAGACAATCATCTCACAGAGAAACAACACAAGGAGCAAGAGGTACTGTTGCCACTGGTTCATTCACTCAGATTTTGACAAATTCTCATAGAAAAAAAAACTCCTTTATTACTCAGTCACAATCCTATTCCCCTACTGTTTTCCACTGAATTCCTCTCTCTCCATGTATTTTTGGGGTCATAGTTCATGCCTGAGTCTCAAGATACTTAGCTAAATTAAACATCAAAATTGATTCTGTTAGTTTGTTCCATAAGGGTTGGACTTGATGATCTCAGAGGTCCTTTCCAACCTGACTGATTCTATGATTCTATGATAATAAATGGTCTCTCATGTGTCACTAATGTGAGAATGAGGGCATCTCCAAATACAGTTTTTGTACCAGGGCCAAGTACAGTAACACTGTTCTGCTTTGTGCCACGCATGCAGTTTGAGATGAGCTTATCCCTGACACCTCTAGGTGTCAGACTCAGCATTTTGTTAGGCTTGGTGAGTTGGAAGATGCACATCTCATCACTCAGGAATATTCTTTATGTCTCCCTGGCAAAATAACATCTCAAACTGATGCATTTCTATATTTCTGTGTCACTTGAACTTCCTTTGAAATCAAACGACAGAACTTTTATCATCTTCTATCATATAGTTATTTAGCACCATCTTAACCCTTTAACTCTACTACCGAATGAATGGAGGTGTAACATAGTGTCTGCTTCTAAAAGTTGTCATGCCTTTCCTGTAGCCTCAGGGCTGTGTCTTATCTACTCAGTTACCCATAGTCAGTGCCTTTAAGACTTCTAATATCTCAGATTTTTCAGTAATGTTGAATATCTTCCTTTCTGGAGAAAGATTCTCAGACTGATTCTCAAGATTTTACTTTTTTTCTTTTTCCAGAACAAGGCAAAAATAACACCTCTAAAGGTTTCTCTGAAACGAAGAGAAGTTATGGCAAGGCTCAAAAAAATTAAACAGAAGACTGTAAAAGAACACAGCAAGCATTCAAGAAGGGCTGGTTTGAATCACTGGGGTCATTTCTTCCAGTCTGGCCAAGTGAACACAGGCATACTGCAGAGGGGGGAATGCCCTCAGTTAAATCTGCAGGTCAGTAGCTCCATGCAGATGCATACACATGAAAAAAAAGCAGACTGTTCTTTAGCTGAGTGGGAAATAAGGACTGACTGCGAACCAAAAGTAGTTCAGCAAAGCGCAGAAGAAAAAGAAGTCATTGGGAGAGATGAAGACTCAAAGGGAAATCTTGTTGACTCATCACAGAGAGGATGGCCTGAAATCCTGCAAGCATGTCCTGAAACAATGACAGGCATGAACCTACAAGTGAGTGAGGAAAGGGAAACTCATCGTATGGATTCTCTAGGACAAGCAGGCAGAACTGATGGAAGACCTTTGGAGAGTACCCTGACAAAGGACCGAGGTAGGGTGGATCAGACTGTGAAGGATCATCTCATAGCTGGAGCAAAAATTCCCTTGAAATTCCTGCAAAGGCATCCACTTCAGGATTTAGAAACAGATCACACAAAGGAGGCAGAGTGCAGTGGGGGCCCTGCATTCACACAGGGTCAGAAGTGGGTTCAGGTATGCCCACAGGAACTTGTTTTGGGGAACCAGAACTCAGAAAGTGAAAGACAAATCCATACTGGGTTTAAGATGGTCAATGACAAGATAATAAAAATTACATGTAATCCACCTGAGGCTACGGAGAAGGGAGGCTCATCTTCAGCTTTGCAGCGAGAGTGGCAAAGGAAAGGAACAGCTGCCTCAACGTGGCAAGTTGCATCTTCGTCCTGTGAGTCAAACTGCTTATCTCGCAATAGTGACGATGACCCCAAATCTTACCATGTTCAACATCCCTCCCAGCATGTGCCTCAGAGAGTAGATCAAACTGACAGACATTTGGATCTCTCTGATGGTGACTATGCTAGTGATGAGCCCAGTGGAACAGAAAAAATGTCTGCTAAAATGTACAGCAGATCACCACCAAGAAAACAAGATATTCAAGCAATCTCAGGACAGCAAGATCTCTCCTGCAGCACAAGCAGCAGTGATTCTAGTATTGGGGCTGCCTGTTTGAAAGGGAGCAAGGCTCGCTCTTCTCTTCAGCAGCCCCTATTTCATCTTACAAGATTGAAAAGGAAAGAGCATGAGCCTGAATCAAAGAACGAGAATAGGGACAGTGGTATTAAAAGCCTACATCTGCCATCCTCAAAAGCGGCTCATGAGATTCCTATTTTCAAGATTAAAGAAATCCCTGAAGTGGAGGAACTACAGAAAAAACTCTTTACAAACACATTAGGTAAAAGCTACCCAAGTTTAGATTTACATTTATTTTTCATAGGGGAAGAAAATTTCTCTTGGATTTATGACTCATTCTACCTGTGCTCCCTAGATATATGCCCTCCTTTGTTAATATTTCTCAGGCCTAAACTGGAGAAAAAAAAAAAAGAGAAACGGGAAGAGATAAATCTGCAAGCCCATTGTTTTGCTTAGTGCTTCATCATCAGTAGTCATTTTCCCTAAGTCTGTTGTTTAAGGTGCACTTTCAGATAAAGACTTTTGGTCCCATGAGATGGGTGGAAGGTTCAGTGAGTCCCTGAAGTCATTGCTAGAATTCTCTGTGGTGCTTAGGTATGACTGACTACTTGACATCAAGATGTTCACATTCTTTTTTTAATTTCCTCAGAGAATACAATACATGATTTTTTTAAAAGTGAGCAAAATAATTTCTCAGATTTGTGTGTTTTGTTCCTAAGACACAGAGAGCCTCACATCAGTGGCAAATCATAATTTCCTAAGAACATCTTCACTCAGTTTGTCCTGAATGTGGCCCTACTTTTTTGGTCAACCAATATTTCTTGCTTTTTGGCCCAGTGATCTTACTTCTGGTAATGAAATGGCAACCTGCTTAAGCAGGATTTTGTTCTTTTATTTAACAATTTTTTTGACTTTTCTCTTAGTTTCCACTGAAGGACTTCCCCCACATTGACTCCTCATTCCAAACCCATTAACTGTTTCTTTGCGCAGGATCAGCCAAATTCAGTTGTCCTGTCTTGAGTAATCATCCGGGTAGAAATACTCACTTTTCATGGTTCTCAATTGCTATGTCACAATTTAGTAAGCACACTCTGCTCTGTGTCATTCTGACGTCAAAAGTGAGTTCCTGAGGCCTCTTTGAAAGTTACACTCAAACTAAGGTTGAACTATCATTGGCATTCACGTTCCTGAAAAGGAATTCAGCTACTGACACTAATACATCCCAAATCTGTTTCACTTTCTTGATTTGTAGGGCTTGAGTTGCACTACTAAGAGATATGCTGGGAATGGAATACTTGCATAATTAATCAAAAATACATTAATTCTTCTTGATAGATTAAGCAATTAAACTTATGGCACTTATGCAGTCTGTGGTTTTAAATATGCAGAGAGGGTTCATAAACATTCACAAAGTTCTGTGTACTAACATAGATGTCTTTACAGAAGAAACCCAGAACATCCTTAGCAGAGGATTAGAGGCTGGTAATAACAGTGGAACCCCTTCACTGACTGCAGTGAAAGAAAGGCATGAGAAAGCAGTGCATTTTCACAGGTAAATCTATATACACCAGAAATTGATTTGTGTGTGCAGTGAGGCAAATATTTCCTTTACAATCCTTAAAATCAGGCTGCTAAATTCTTACTTATCAGCTGGCTTCTTTTCAAGAGCATCTGTATTGTTTCAGAACTGAAACACTAATTTAGCTGTCTAGATTCATAGTAAAACACCTAACTGAAGGAGGCCAGCTCTGAAATCACTGGTGCAGTTTGGGTTTTAAAGCTGAATAACAACAAATGCTTTTCATAAGCTGCTAAATATCTTCAGATTACAGTGAAATCAGTACAACGTCAAGATAATTTTTGAATGCTGAAAAGGTTTTAGTTTGCAGTTTGGTTTGGTATTTGTTTACTTCTTCATAGAAGAAAAATAAGTTCTTGCCACAAAATCCTGGCAATAAATAACTTTTGAACTATGGGGTTTGCAATGGAGATGTCTCTAGTAAAATTTGAGGTTGCTTGCAATCTAATCAAATACATATTTTTAATGTGATGAAATCTGCTAGAAGTTACTAGATACCATCTACTGAAACCCAGAAAAGATTCTTTTCCTCTTTGCTTTTCAAGCCTATTCTTAACTGGTATGAAATGAACATAATCTATTGATTTGAACGTTTTAATATATAATGCAAAATAAGAAGTTATTTTTCACATCTGTTTGTCCATTCCTCCTAATTTCAAGGACCATGGGATAAGTGCAAAAAGAGATAGAATTATATTTATTGGTTTGTATAATTTCCTCCTATAGCTGTCTTCCAGCAAAATACTTTCAGTGTCTTCTTAAAAAATGGTTTCATTAAAGATCCTTCTTGCTTGTGACCTTACAAACATATTGGAAGATCATATCTGGCTGACTGTGATAGTTGTTCTGGATGTGAATATTTGTGGGATTTGACATTTTGTAAACCTGTTAATGAAACTAGGTTCTGCTTTTACTTTTGCCAATGTAAATTTTGACTCTGGAGTGATGTACTGGTGCAGAATCACTGCAGCGCTAGACTCTGCCAGCACTGCGTTCTCTGCCTGCTGACAGTGCTGCCTTACAGGTGAAATTACTTTGATTTTCTTATAATAATGCAGGTTTTTAAAAGAGATTTCCATGGATTTATGCATGTCACTAGCCATAGTAGCCCCTAGCATTTCCACACAGATGTTTATCCAAAAATGTCAGCCTAGTACAATATATACATATTTTCTTTTTTTTTTTTAATTTAAGAGAGAAAACTAAATGCAAAAGGCAGCTTATCCTCCCTGGCTGTGTTTGCCCTGTGCTGATTTATGCAATCAGAGAATCTGCTTTGCATTTTTAAATCAGTAACCCCATTAGGAATCAGTTCCCTATTAGGAACACAAGATGACTGCCACATTGAGAGCAGTCCACTTGTGCCGTGTCGACAACTTATGCTCACTGGAATCAATGAAAATCTTTTTGAGAGCAGCATGACATGCCTGAACCTTCCCAATATATCCATTCTTTTATTTCCAAGTACTTTGTTTTCAGACCTTTTGAGGTAGAAATAATATAAGCAAAAGAGTAAAAACAGTTGGGATACAGCATGTTGTTTGTATCTGGTGTCTAACAGAGCCTGGACAGCACTCAAGGCATCAGCCTGTGGGGTCCACCCCTGCAGCACTGAGATGGCACAGCTGCTGATGGCATTTGTCATCAGCCAGAGTATTCAGTGATGGTTATTTTTTGTTCCTTCAACAAGGACTACTTATTTGCCATTTTTAATGCTAATTTCCTTATAGTATGGAATCGGGATGCTTTCTGGACCAACAGCAGTAGCCAACATGTGGTTGGTTTATTTTTTCTGACTTGATTTTCACTGAAAAACTTTTTCTTGGAGAAAAAGTGCTTTTGCTTCACGTGTGTTTTCTTCCTCCCAGACAGCTTGCTGCGATGTACCTCATGCAGAGGTGTGCCTGGGATGAAAGCAAAAATTTGAGTTTGCACAAAGTGTTTAGGCTTTTCTAATATATTTTCTATATGTGTTCTGCACCTGTCTCCTATTTGTAATTTATAGCTGGGTTTTGAACTGTTTGTCAGAAGCTCCAAAGAAGTTTTGTGAGTTCTCCTGATGTTGTTGGTTATTACATTACCTCAGGTCAGGATCTGTTTTCTAGCCTTGACTTAAAACTGTACTGTTCAGTCTTCAGAGGAAAATGTTACACATAGATCTTGTATCTTGCTTTTCTTCTAGTATATTGTGTTTCAGAGTTACTAGGCTGGATATGGAGCAGTGGTGGGCTGGACATATCACACAGGGGCTAATTTAATTGGATTGATTTGAGGGGAATTAATAGTTCTACTGACTATTGCTGAGACTTTCTTTAGCATGCCTTTAACCAGAATATTAGTGAGGCTTAATTAGAATAGAAAACAACAAAAAAAATTAGGTAATGCATTATAAAGAACAGCAGGATATGGGGAGTTTGTTTTTCTCTTAGTATCTTTGAGAACTTTTATATTTTGCTCCTGAGGTGCTAAATTCCATTACTGAGAGGGAAACATGAAGTCATGGCTGCCTCCTGTATCTTGCATTGCTTTTCAAGTAATAGTGATAGATAGATGGTGGCTGTAGGTCACAAAGTGAGCTGGGAGCTCACTTTTTATTTGTCAGCAGGAAAATAACAAATAATTTAAAGAATCACAAAATATCCTGAGTTGGAAGGGACCCACAAGGGCCCTGCACAGGACCATCCCCAACAGTCACACCATGTGCCTGAGAATATCATCCAAACTCTTCTTGAACTCTGTCAGACTTGGTGCTGTGACCACTTCCCTGGGGAGCCTGTTCCAGTGCCCAATCATCCTCTGAGTGAAGAACATTTTTCTAATATCCAACCTAAACCTCCTCTGACACAACTTCAGGCCATTCCCTTGGGTCCTCACACTGGTCACCACAGAGATGAGATCAGTGCTTGCCCCTCCTCTTTCCCTGATGAGGAAGTTGTTAAACTGCAATGAGGTCTCCCCTCAGTCTCCTTTTCTCCAGGCTGAACAGACCAAGTCACCTCATATTAGAAGTGAACTAAGCAGTTAGTTCAGTCATATAAATAAACTCTGTTTAAGGATATGTAATGATTTGTACTCTCCCCTCTCGTTGAGCTTTTAAGCGTACTTCCAGGTCACTCATGCCTTGAGACAGTAAGTTCAAAGGCAACATCTCTTCTGGGTGCTAAACTCCCACATTTAACTTGGAGTGTATTTACCTGTAAAAAAGTGAAGTACCTTATCCCCTTTCATTCAAGTCCATGGCTAATCCGATTTGTAGTTATGACTGGGCTGCTGGAAATACAGCTCAGTCCCCAGTCTTGCATGATGCAGTGCTTCACAGATGCAATGACAGGGAACAAGCTGTGCCTTCTGCAGGTCTGCCCTAATTTAGCAACCTGTCTGAATAGAAAATGTGTTTAAAAGCCTCTAAGTTCATGGTCATTATGTTGTCAAAAATTTCAATTAGAATTGTTTCCAGCTGGTAAATAGAATAAATTTTCTAGCTGAATGCATGCATGAGTGTTCCCAGTGAGGAAGCACCTCAATTTTGACAAGTGCTGATAACTGGTTGCCACTCCCAGCAATACCAGCATATAAGGGACATGCCCAAGCCCTCCAAAAATCATGCCTGAAGAAGGTACATCTAATAAAAGTCCTTCATTACAGTCTTGTATGCCAACTTCATATCCTTTGTTTACCTTCTGAACAGAACACGAATAGACCAGCCCAAGACTGTCAGGAGCCAGGAGCTGACTCACACCTTGGAATACAATAGAGATCAAACTCACCTACTGCAGAAAGAAAAAATTGGCCAGAGCAAGTTCAGAAGAACAGCTAGAGTCACTGAAGAAAATGTGAAACCAGAAGAAATACAAGTAAGCTGTCTTCTGTAGAATAAATATGCAGTTTATATCAATTAGTATCCTTGCATGCAGACATCTTAAGGTTGTATCTGAATCCTTCCATTTGCCACACATGGCAAATTATTCATGCCACATCTTGAGGACAGTTGTGTGTACAGTGAGGATTTTTGATATTAATGGGACATTTTTTGGTTTGTATTTTAAATATACATCTGGGTTTTTTTTATATAAGAAAAAAATAGGTTGCGCCTTCCATTTCTTAAGGAAAGCTGGGAGGTTCCCATGTTCCTTATACTTCCTTGTACTGATTTGCCCAGCTGAGCTGATTCTTGAAAAATTTCCAACTCCTGCCATAGTGGGCTTTGCATCTTGTTGATATTAGGAGCCATTGTGCCAAGTGCAACAGAGTTAATGGCCTTCATTCTCTATTCTCATCCCTGAGGTGACTGTTCGTTTTTTCCTTGAAGCATCCTGATCTTTGGTTTTGAGGTATTTTATGATATCTAGATGTGTGTCTAACAGTCTAACCTGCCTAATAACATCACTAAATCATTTATTATAGTTTCTTCTAAGTTCCTTTAGGGAATTCTGTTTGAATCCTCTGTTTCAACCTTCCTAGTGATAAAGTCATCTCTGATTATCTGTGGCCATTCTCCCTGTTAAAACCAGCTAGACATAATATGACCTGAGGGGCAATTTTCTGGAAGAGTCGCTGATAAGGAGAGAAAAAAATGGTGAGCTATGTGAAACAAATAAAGGAGTTGGGGCAGCTAAAAGCTCTAATTTTATGGGAGAGAACAGTAGGCAGTGGTAATGCTCAGAAATGTCTGGAACAATGTTCTGCTGCAAAAGGATGTCTAAACCAAACTGATATATTTGACAGCAAACTGACAATTTCAATTTTTTTCTTAACCAGAAATGCTTGAGAAGACTCTCAGGCACACGGTGTGACTCTCAGGGATGGTCCTGTGCAGAGCTAAGGGTTGGACTCAATGATCTTTGTGGACCTCTTTAAACTCTGCATATTCTGTGATTCTGTGAACAATTAAAACTGGCAAGATAGTACTTTGTTCAAACTTTCTGTACCTTCTTTATTTTTCATTTTTACATTTTTTAAATACTTATTTTTGTACTATACACATAGTGAATATTTTCTCTGCTTACGTTCCATATTTCTCTAGAGGTAACATCTACAAAAGGAAATGTTTCAGTGAGGATACTTTAGTATTTTGAATAAAAATATTTTGAATGTCCTCTCTGTGAAATATTTTAAAATATCAGCCTTCTTTCCACCTGGGATTTAAGAAAAAAAAATCTTAGAATTTCTACCAGGGAATAATTGTGTTTCCTGACTAGGTCTAGCCCTAGAGATGAAGTCTGATAGAATTGTTTTAATCTTTTGTGCTGACCTGATATCATGAGTGCAGGTTCAAAAATTTAATCTTCCACAAAACAAACCCAAAACATTCTCTGAGTCACTTATCTGTGTGATTCTCAAGTTCTCAGTCTGCTGATTCTTGGAAATGGCTGGTGGATGTGCCAAATTCAGAGCAGGGAGCTCACAACAAAGAAAGAATGGTGATTAGGAAATAAATGGGTAGACATACAAGTGCAAGGGAAGTAGGAAAGGGTTGCATATGAAAATTGGTTGACTGCAGGGCAAACTGCGCATTTCTATCTTGCTTCCACCAATATTCTATTTGCGGTATTCAGCATGAGTGCCCTGAAGGAAGGAGACTCAGTGTTTGTATCAGCATGGGGAAGGGAAGAAAGGGCAAGGGAAAATTATTAGAGATGAATGTATCTGGAAAAGTCCTCTCCAAATTTCATTATTTTCATTTTCAACTCTCTTGAAAATTATGGCTTTGCAATCCCTTGCTGTTTGTAAGAAGCATTTTAACTATTCTTTGTCACCATATGAAGATCTGAACTGACATTTATGTCATTAAAATATACCTTGTATTCTAGCCTTTTAGAAAAGACTTTTTTTGTTTGTTTTTTGTTGATAGATACTAAAACAGCAGATTGCCAGACTGCAGGAGGAGTTCAAGAGAAGCGAGTCCTGCTGGTGTGCTGCCTACAGCAAGCTGAGAGACCAGGTTGAGCTGCTGACCAGGCAGAACATGGAGCTTCGAGATGAGCTCAGAATTTCAGAACTACAGAGATGGAAAGTAGAAAAAAACCCAAAAGTTGTGAATTTTTTGGACAGAAAATCAGTGACCCCGGTACTGGAAGATATTATCTGCTTAATAGTGTCTGAAAAAGAAAAATTCAAGAGTAGTTTTGTTTTGGAGCTGTCATGTGTGAATACTGGCCCTCCATTCCTCCCCTGCTTAGCCTGAAGGGGGAAAGTCTGTTCTTTCGTAAGCCATGTTAAAATATATGCTTTGTTAATATATTCTTTGTGATTCTCCTCACCTTAGCCTTACTTGTCCATGAGGTGGGCAGTTTTACCAGGTGATATAGCTAGCCTATCTTAGATACTTTTATCAGGTCAGATGTCTTCCTCCCCTAACTAGGAAGGGATAACTAATTTACTCTCAGTGCCTAAATTAGCCATCTAAAGTCTCCTGAAAATAATTTTACTCTTTATATATATAATGCCATTCATCTTCTTAATAAAACATCACTTCAGCCAGGTTCAGGCTTGTTTCTGGCAACACATACAGCGGGATCTTTTAATAAACCTTATTTCAGTTCTTATTTTATGGTGCAAACTTTCTGGGAAGGAAACACTGTCAGTGGCGTGCCTTTCAAAGGTACCAGTTGCATTCTTGAATAGGAGTTACGCTGGGATGGAACAGGAAGAACAATCAGGGTGGAAAATATAGCTTGCTAGTGTAAATGTCTTTGCTGATCTCCTAAAATCAAAACGGTGTAATCATACGTTTGCAGGGTGTTGTGTAATTTTTTTATTCAGTATCCTCCTTGTTTAGTATACTTGTAGGGTTACTTGTTCCCTTACTATATAACTGAATAACTTCTTGTAAGGGATTTAAAGGAAGTTAAAGTTGCCCACTCCTTACAGAGCAGACAACAAGTCTTGGTGAAATTAAATGGTTCAGACTAGAATTCAAACCACAGAAATTTGGTTTAAGTGGATCATTTAATTTTCTTGTGCATTCAAGATAGGCAAATACATGCTTTGAGGAATCACTTTCATCCTATGTGTGTCAAGGCAGCTAGAACAAATAATTATCTTCTAGATGGTACAGTCTGGTGAGATAAATCCTACTCTTCCACAGAATGGCTGAACTTAGAAGAAAATAAAATCAAGCCATTTACTCCTAGGCATTTCCCTAATTTTTGAATCTAATTTCTAGTAATGCATCTTCAAAAGATGTTAGAACCACCAATTAACCTGCCCTTTGCTTTATGGAGTGTAGAAATTTTGGTCTCTCTTGTTATTTGATTTTAATGTACTTGTTAATGAGATTTTTCACCTAATACTATTAAGATCCATTGCAAATGTCATTTGAAGTGATATTTCACTTTATTTTTAATTTTCCTAAATGTACTTGATCATATGACTCATCCTTTTATAGGTTTTGAAGGTCAGGGAAAAAAAATCAGTCACAGGTACAGAATCAGAATGTAAAAAAATTCCAATAAAAGCAAGGATAAGAAAAAGCTAATTGACTTCTGGTATAGGCCAGTTTTCTGTTTTATTTCTATTGCTTTTGGATATTTGGGGATGTAGGGCTTCTACTCAAGCCACTGAATATTTTTGTTGTGTGAGAGTAACATTAGGGTGATGTATATTAAGATGCTAGGATGGCATCTACAAAGGTTTTGTCTTATATTGGGAAGTTTCAGTCCCTAGCAGAACATCATGTGGAATTTCATTAATTGTATTTAAATATCATAATTTTTCTTACAACAGAAAGCCAGATGGGTTTGAATGTTGTTTGATTCTGCTAGCTGTGCCTTGAACTTAAAGTTATACATTTACTACAAATTCTCCACTAGGTTGCAGAAGCTATTCTGCAAGAGACAGCATCTTCATCCAAACAAGCAGAAAGTTCATGGAGAGATAATCACAAGAGCCTCAGCACCTCTCACATAGGGCTGAAGGTATGTTTGCAAAGACACTTAATTAGACCTGTGAGTACCAAAGTATGCATTCCTACTGCCAGTAGTCTCTTTTCCACAGTTCCAAATATGTACTAAAATATTATGCATGTACTTAGAATATTCTTTAAAATCAAAATTTATGCAAACAGAAGGGTGTATAAGCATGCTCTCATTTTCTTGCAGTCGACTTGTGCTCTCATTCTACAGGACTTTATTTGTAGGTTTTCTTCTGATTTTGCAGTAGGAAAAACTTTTTTTTTTTTTTTTTTTTTTTGGAGCAAATTGAATTGCCTGTTGTTTTCAGCTATGTTCCGAATTCTTTGTACCCGCCACTTTACAGACTTGTTTTACAAGTAATCTCCTTACCTTGCCTCAGCAAACCATAAATCTAGTATTTTGCCATTCAAGGCTTTACTTGCCAATATGTACTAGTGGCCTCCATGGTAATGTCAGTGGAAAAATCACTTAGCTTTTTACAAGTTAGGACAAGTTAACTAAGTATGTCAATTGAGATGCTTGTTTCTGGCTGGTGTGTTCAAGACTGCTTCTCCGCAGCCAGCTTACCATATTTCTTACACATGTAATTATTTAGAATATATATATCTAAATAGCTCATCATGCTTTTCTTTCTCTTGGCTTTTGTATTTTTTGCTTCTATTATGAACACCTTGATTGTTACAAATCTCCTTTCTTACTTTTGCTCACATTTAGTTGAAACCTTTGCTTTATTCAAGTGAAATTCACCTGAAATTCCTCCTACCTGCTGGAAGCTTCCACTGGCTAAAGCAAAACTTAGATTGTCCAACACACCCTGCACTCTGCCTGTCTAGGGACTGAAATAAAATGCAAAAGATGTCAGGTGAGAAGGGAGGCATCTATTCCACTGTAGTGAGCATGACAGCATGTTTTTGAAAGTCACTAGACAGCAACTCTAGTGAATGCTATACAGTGCCAGATATGAAAAGAGGCAATAATAAGAACAACTTTAAACTGAATATGCTTAAAAGAGCAGAATCAGTCATGTGTGAAACAGTTGCTTTGAAGAGGATGCAGAGATTATGTGCCCGCCTTCAAGATTGTATTTCTAAGCAATATATGTTGATCATGAGTCAGAAAGTAGAGGGTAGGACTTGTGGGAAGGATTCCTCTCCCTGAGCAGCAGCAGAAACAACTGACCATAATCCCCATTCCCTGTTCCTCTGCACTGCAGGGAGGAAGAGGGAGAACATGGAAGGAAGGAGGGGTGGGGGGAAGTTGGTTTTTTTAAGGTTATTTTATTTCTCACTCTTTTGCTCTTATCTTTTTAGTAATAAATTTATCTACTATCCCCACTATGAGTCTGTTTTGCCTGTGAAGGTAATCAGTAAGTGACCTCTCCCAGCTCTTATCTCAACTCATGAATCCTTCACTGTTTTTTTTTTTCCTCTCCTCTGTCCAATTGCAGAGGGAGAGAGAGTGGCTTTAGTGAGTACCTGACATCTGGCCAGGGTCAGTCCACTACAGCATAACATATTTAATTTAAAACTAGCTTGGACTAGAGAGTTTCATCAGCTGGAACCAAGAAGGCAAAATAACAATTACTGTCTGACTTGTTTCTGTCAAAGCTAACAGAACTCGAGGATACATACCAAAACATTTTAACTGCTTAATGATGCACCTGTTGTAGAAGGACTTCTAATGCTATTTGAAGATGTCCATATTAACTTAATAAAAATGTATTCAAAATTTTTAGGCAACAGATAGCCCTGTGCAAAGAGCTGATCCTTTGAGATCAGTGACAAAAGAACGTCAAGAAAAGAAACCATCTAACTACTCCACTGGTAGAAGCACACCAACTTGCAGGAGAACTCTTAACCAGGGAAGACTGACACCTTTAGAACCAGAAAAAGTAAGTCAATAGCAAGGTCTATTTAAACTGCCTTTATTTTCTTTTTATAGAATCTTTCAGAAGCTATATCAGCATCCTGATCCTCACACTACTGCTGCTTGGTCTTCTTTCCCTGGAACTGAAGGTTTTTTTGTCAGAAATTATCTTAGAGACTGTTCATACTTTGAGCTATTCAAATACCTGAATAGGCAGGCCAGAGTGTGGGTGAATGCTTTGAAACCTCCCCTCTTGCCTCAGAAAAGGTTCAGAGTTGACCACGTGCACCAAGCATTGGGGCATTGCATGGGCTAGTGGCTCCCAGGAAGGCCATGGGCTTGGACCATCAGGAGCAGCTCATGGAGTCCAGCAGGGCAGTGCCCGTGACCCAGATCCAGACAAGAAGGAGGGCAGGCTGGGGATGGAAGTGAGGGTTAGACCAAAATCTCAATTGTCAAAGCCTGTAGTAATGAGACAGGCCTGGGGTCATGATAGGAAGTCATCCTATGGGTCACGACTGGGATTTGGATCAATGAGGTGCATGCACAGACAACTGCAGTGCAAATCAACATGGACCAAATGAAGTGCAGCTTCCAAGAGAAGGGACGTGGTGGGCGGGGCGATGGGCATGGCTTTATCTGACGCTTCTTCCAGTTCTTCTACCTTCCTTTCTCTACAACAGTCTGAACTAAGGTTAGACCCATGCACGATATCTGAACACAGACAGTTAAACTCCTAGGAAGGGGAAGTGCACTCCGGCCATGTCACTGACAGCTCCCATCTTACAGTGAAGCATGACTGTAGGCCAGGCTCTCTCCATTTTTCTTCAGGTTGTACATTGGCCCTCTCCTACTGGAGGAAAAACAGATAGCAGAAAGTCACCTGGAGCTGTCCCACATGTATGCGGTCATTTCAAGGAGCCTAACTCATCTTCCTGTGTAAAAGGTAAGATATGTGGAAACTTTCTACCTGCTTAAAATGGTCTGCAGATGGTTTGGAGGTGCTGGTCTCTAACTCTTGACTTGCAGACGATGTTATCACTAGAACACTCCTATTATTCTTAGACGAATTATCAAATTTATATTTTACAAGGGAGGGAGAGCAGATTGTGCTGTCACCTGCTTACTCACTGAGTTTGTTGTCCTGGAAGTTTAAAGGTGGGAGAATAGATGTGGACTGCACTTCATTTTGGTCCAGGACAAAGCACCTTTGGAAGGATAGAAAGATGTTAGCAAACATTACCTGTGTAAGAAGCAATGTGTTGCCAGACTCTGAGACATCTTTAAAAAACCTGAGATAGGTAGGAAAATGTGATTCAGCAATTTGCATATGCTTTCAATGAGACCTTTTACTTTGCTTTTTCTTACAGGCAGTCCTTTGCCAATTTCGGACAGCTCAGAAGATGTGCTCCTCTCACTTAACCATAGCAATGACACTTGCAGCTTTATACCCTGCAATAACAATGAAGAAAGAGAGGTATTTCACCACGTAACTCTATAAAATAGAATTTCAGTGAGTCCATGGTCTTAGTTTTCATATACATCACGCTAATTTCCATTCAGTTAGAAACAATACTCTCCTGGCTTAATTTTTTTAGCTCTACTCTACTGTGATATAAGTACAGTCTTTAAAAAAAATATTGTAATGGTTTTCAAATAATAAATTAGATTTCTTTATCAATATATTCCTGCACAGCTGTTGAATATTAATAGACTTATGTTGTTAGTTATCATTTTAATTTTGGCTCAGGAAGAAAAAAGTCTTAAAAAGACAGCAAAACTGCCGAAACCTCAGAATGAAGTGTCTTTAGTGACCACACACAGGAGAATTGTCATAACCACATATGACAATGAAGTATTTACAGACAGATCTGCTTTTCTAGATGCTTAAGCAAAGGTTGGAGCTACTTATGATTCTGGTTCTTATGCAATCAGCAACCGCCTTCTTTCCACTTGTGAACAGAAATAAAACACCCAAAGAAAAGGAAAACACTCCATTCCCACCTTCTAGGCTATGCAGTGGACAGAGCATTAGGGATGTATCTGACAACTTCAAGCACGGTGTTTATAGCCAGTTACTGAAGCATATCATTGCCCCACAGGGAGCAGTATTCCCTGTTCCTTTGGATCCCATAATTCAAACTTTCACCACATCTTCAGAAGTAATTAACATTCTCTAGTAACTGCCCTGGACGCTATGTACCAGATGTCAATTAATTTAAGGCTCCTTTATGCTGTCAGACTGCAAAGAGCACTCATGGCAACGGTAAATTGGAATTGCAACATCCAGAATAGCCCTCAGTTACATAGATAGCATTGACTAAGAGCTAAAGGCCATGCAATTTGTTTTGGAAGAGCGACTTTAGCTAATATAGGTACCTTTCTTTGTAAATGAGTAACCCAATATTCAGAGATAGTTCTGCTCTGTGTTCTTGTGTTTGTTGTCTCCATTTTTTACAGTGTAATTTTGCCAGAATATGCTCTTGCCACCTCATTTTTGCATTTTGCTACCCTTAGCTTTGCAAACTGAAGATAATTTGAGTTAATGTGCAACATCTCTAGTTACAACTAAAACATAAAAATTCATTGCAAATGCAAGGCAATATCCAAAAGGACATCTTTCCTCTGCATATGTGAAAGTAAATATGGGGTTTGCACTGTTGATTAAAATGAATGAAAATATTTTAAAAACATTTATGTTTATATAACAGTGACTGTGATGTTTTCATAACACAGCCTCCAAAATCAATATTATCTAGAAGGTCAATATTGAATCAAGAAAGAAGAAACAGTGAGGAAGAGGTGCAGGAAAAAATAGAGTATCGTGATGGAAAGGTGAGAGAAAATAGGATTTTAAAATTTTTTTTTGGTTGGGAGGCATTCCGTTTTTGTGAATATTCTGATTGTTGGAAACAAATGGCAAAGCTGTAGTGTATCTTCTGGTTGTCTTCTTTTTTGGACTTCAAATGAATTATATTGTGAAATTTGATATATGATGAACAGAACCAACTGCCATAGTAATACCAGGAAAATTAATTAACTGGAGGCTATGCTAGGTATGAAGTCTTCTCTGACCAGTATATTCTTTGTAGAAGAGCACACTGATGGCATTATTGCCCGCTGTGGTTAAGAAGTTTTGAGCAATTTTTCTGCATGCAGCCACAATTAATTCTGTAGTACTGAATGTCCATGCAGGATTATTTGGAAAAAAGTGATTGTTAACCTGTCATGTCAGCAATCTGTGTTAATACATCAAATTCAATTTTGACTCATATAAGCCAGAACCAGGGTCTCTCAAGTGACCTGTGTGGAAGATGTACAAGCATATATGAGATGAGTCCAGGCAATAATTCACTGAAGTTGATCAAGGAAAAACCTGACTGGCTTCCCTACTGCCACAGGGCTGTGCACCTTACCTCCCTTAAAAGAAAAGCAAGGTGATAGGGTGAGAATTTATTTGTGATGTGTGACACAAGTAAGTTCACCCTGTGAAAAGAGAATTTCTTTTGGCCTCTTTTACACAAAAATGAAAAAAAAAAAAACAAACCAAGGCTTGTTCTGCAGTAATAACATCTGAAATACAAAGGCATAGAATGACTTGCTTCAAGCTCCAGTTTAATTGAAGGCAGTGCAATGCTACTCATTTCCTTTGACTTCAATTAGATGTTTTATGTGTTTGAAGGTAGAAGAGGTGCTTACCGACGGACGCCGAATCCTCACTTTCCGCAATGGTACTAAAAAGGAGATTAGTGTTGATAAAAGGACGACAACAATTAGCTTTTCCAATGGAGATGTAAAGAAGATCATGCCAGATCAGACAGTGGTGTGTAACCTTTTTTTTCTTGATGGAAAATAAAATGATTAATTGATTTTCCAACAAGGTCCTATCATTTGTCTTGATCTATCAATTCTGAGAGAAATTGATAAGAAAGGGTGTTGGTTTAACAACTCTGAGCAGTGAAACTTCATCTACAAGGACAAAAGCAGAAAGGCACGAAGGTAACAGTCAAAGAAGGAAAAAAAATGTGTGGTTGGCCTAGCAGGAGAGTGAACAAAGGCAAGGGGCAGAAGTAGCCATATGAAGCAAGGACTTGTTTTTATCCATCTGTAGAGTAGGTAATTCCTCTTGGCATTATATAAATATAAATAATTAATAATAATGTGAGCTAGAGTGGAAATAAGTGAGGCCTTGTAGGCCAGTAGGGTTATTTTAAATTAATAGTTCATGGATGAGATTCAAAGCAAAGAGGTGGGAGGATGACTTTCATGTACACACTCTTCTTCTGTATGCTACAGAGATGAAAGTAGCATCATCTAGACACAGCCATAAGGAGGAGAGTGAATGAGAGGAAGGAACAGTAATGTGAACATAGCTACTTTTATGGATGGCAGATGCAGAAAATGACCTTGAAATTACTTTTTAAAGATAGTTTACTTCTAAGCGCATTGTTACGGTTAATTCTGCTTATGCAAATATTGTGAACAAGTGCTGCTAAAGCTTCACTTTCCTTCCAGATTTATTATTATGCAGATGCACAGACAATCCACACTGCTTATCCAGATGGCCTGGAGGTGCTGCAGTTCCCTAATAATCAGATAGGTATGCAAGAACTCATAAGCGTGAACAGTATGTGCAGATTTATTTCTATTATGAAAGTGTGGTCTGCGTTCTGACTCCAACAGATTAAGTATTTTCTTGCGATTTCATATTGTCTTTGCATTTCATTTCCAGTATATTCCATCACTTCACTGCTCAGTTTCCTCCTACAAAGCAAATATAATAATGGAATGTAAATGTAGCTCTTCTAATTTTGATTATCTGATTATGTGATTCTTTAATTTCTTTAGCCATACTGTGCATATAATTTCCATCCTCACTGCAATGTCTAAAGAAAAATCCTGTCCTAGCTCTATGTAAAGAGACATGAATAAATACTAGGTAGACTTTTTACATCTTCTTTTCCACAGAAAAACATTATCCTGATGGCACACAAGAAATTGTGTTCCCAGATCACACAGTGAAGTGCCTCTATAGTGACGGCCTGAAGGAAACCTTTTTCCCAGATGGCACAGTAGTAAAAGTAGAAAAGTAAGTCTTGTACAAATGAAAGGATCTAGGCATTGGACACAGGTACAATGATATTGACATTTAGAACTGTGGCTGGATTTTGCATAGCTAGGAAATTTCCAGATGAAGGGAGAAAGAATTTTGAAGACAGCAAGAGTTTTGCTACAGTGTAGCACTGAAAACTGTTCGTTTCCACCTTGAGTGATAGGTGACCATTGATCCCTGGCAAAATAACTGTGAAATATTCCTCATTTGGTTCCTTGTAACTTTACACTGGCCAGAGTTGCTGGAACATCACCAGTTGTCTGTGTTAAAAATGTGGGTGCTAAAGGACTCAGGATGAGGGCTCCCGAGCTGTACTCCTACCTGTTTGGCTCCCTTTCTAATCTTAGGCAAAGCATTTCATGTATTTTCTCTCTATTCCTCCATGCAAAATGAGAAATACAACAACAGGAATCTCTTATTCATGTCTCTTCTGGGCTTAGAAAGGTTCCTGTTGTTAAAATACATTTTCTGCCTGTAAAAAGCCTTGAGATCTCTGCATGAGGTCATGTAAAAGACAGATCTCCCTTGGCTATTATACTATGTATTGAAATCTTTTTGTAAGATAAAATCTCTAATGCCATTCTGTGTTAATTCTGACATTATTCTCCACTTTCATTGAGTCACATTAGACAGCTCAGCGAGACAGGTTAATAACAGACAATGCCTTCTCATTACTTCATTCATTGTCACTTCTTTCAGGAATGGAGATAAAATAGTGATATTCCGTAACGGCCAGAAGGAGATTCACACTGCACAGTTCAAGAGACGGGAGTACCCAGATGGCACTGTGAAAACTGTGTACTGCAACGGCAGACGGGAAACCAAGTACTCCACTGGACGAGTTCAAATCAAAGATGAGGAGGGTAATCTCATCCTAGATAAGAAGTAATTCCTCCCCACAAAGGGCTGCACTGTACGTATGTAGCTCAACCCATTTTCTTGGCAGGTCAGAACTGTTAGGAAGATTTAACTTGTGAAAAGGACTGGATGGATCCATAAGGCTGAAAATTACTGTGGCTGAGTGACTGGCTTAGATTGGAATAACCTTATCTGAATGTAATGTCTCTTGAGTGAGACCTGAATGAGACGCGGTCATGCGCTCTTTGTATATGCAGCATTAAAATAAATGCCGACAGTACTGCTCATTGAAGTCTTTGTTTCATGATACTGATCACACTTTCCCTTATTTTTCTGCAATTTGGTTTTGAAAGTGACTACAATTATGGACCATGGCATAAGAGACTCAAATATACAGTTCAGTGTTGTCTTACGCTGACTAGAGCAGATTGCTCGAAGCCCAATCCAGCCTGGCCTTGAACACTTCCAGGGAAGTGAATTTTTTGAAATTACTGAAACATTTCTCCTGGAGAGCTCAGTTCATTACCTGCCTGTTGACTGAGATGTCCAATTATCTTCTTATGCCTTCCAAATTCCTGTAACACCAAATACATCTTCATAGCATGCTGCTTTAGCCTTTTCTCACCCCTAAGCATAAAATAATTGCAACATTACAGAATTGCTCTTTCTTCTGTTTAGTTTTCAGGGACTCAGACTATTAAAAAATCACCATTCAAATTACACAGTATTTTTGAAAGAAAGAGCAAGAAGCATTGCTGATGTTGATCATACACATACTTCAATTTATCAGCTTAATTATGATGCTGTGAACATCCATGCAGTTTGATATTGGCTAGTGTAATGAGAAAATTGCATTGTTTCCTCTTTACTCCTGCGTAACTCTCCTTTTCAGCTTTTCCCTGCTGAAATAGCGTATTTTATTTGTTTTGTAAAAGGAAACTCTAACCAAAATAAATCCAAGATATCATTCTTTTCCATGTGTTTCACTAAGAATTTCAGTTTATGCTTCCTTACACTGAACAAAACAAACGTATGTTTGATTTTTTTTCTCAATTAGGCATCATAAAAAAGTGAATGGGGGTAATGTTTTCAGTTTAGCTGGGAAACTAAATATGATACCAATGTTTTATAAAGGATCATTGTTTTTATTCCCACTAATTCCTTTAACAAAAGGTCCCTGTTCTCCAGTTAAAATGCTGGCATTCTCTTTGTTTCTGTAATAATTCAGAAAACAGTCTTTGTTTGCAGCCTTTAGCCCTAAATCGCTATTTACTATTCAATAAATTGTGTGTCACAGAATCACAGAACCCTGTAGATATGTGATCCTTGTAATTGTAAATCAAATAAGGAACAATTTTGTTACTGCGCTCCTTACTCCTTGCTTCAGTCTACTCACAGAAGGCATTTTGACTGTGGAATAATTTGGCCTGTGGTGCTGCAAGTGTGTAACACATGGGGAATATGTGCAAACCAGTCTCTAAAACTGTACATGCAACAATGCATATGTGCAAACACCTTGCTGACATATGTATTCACTGTGCTGATATGTACATTCACCTTGTTAGCACCAGCTTTCAGGGTGGTTGTAATGATATATAAGCATGGGCCTGGTTCCACTTTCTGGCAAACCCATGGCAAACTTATTGGTGAAATCAAGGGTGAAACTACTGAAGGTTTCACAGCACTTTTGCCAACCCATGTCTGACCATCGTTCTAGCAGGGCATGCTTTTCAGGTGCTATTTATATTTTATAATATAAATAGCAAAGGAATTACTGAAATAAGGGGCACACATTGGGTTTGAAAAGGAGGAGGCAGAAAAGCACCTACCTGAATGACAATCTCTGTCAATCTGAGTCCTTCACAGACAAGTTATGACACATACCACTTTGTTTTTCACAGACTATTCTCATGTTCCCTCTCCTCCACCTTCCACTCACATTAGTTAAGCAGAAGCATTGGTTCTACCATCAAGGGTTTATAGTTGTAGGAATACGAATAACCCAAATCAAGTGTGACTGTATATTGTGCTTTAACTGTAGCAACACACATACCTATTTCACTATGCCTTTTGTCCTAGAGGATTTATAATGAACAAATTTTTGTGAATCCTACAGGGAGATGAAACACATTTGGGAAACCCCACTTCTTGCTTTTCCACAGGTTTTTCTGGCATTAGCAAAAATATGCTACAGCCAGTATTTGGCCTCAATTTTTATTTAAATTTAGAATAGGATGTGACTTCTGAACAGAGCTACTTCCATTCAGACAGCCAGGGGCATAGGCCATGGGTCTTTATCAGAGAGGAAATATGTGCATGTGTTAACTTGTAGTTGCAGAAGTCAAGTGTAGGTAGCCAGCTGCTGAGCTGGGCAGGTTTGGATGGAGAATGCCTAGCCTCCTGGGATTTGTTTATTTTTAGCTTCAACTTTTACTTGGGAGGTTATTTTTGCAATGGTATTCTTTTCCTGCATCTGGGAAATCAATGTTTTACTTGAAAGTGCCCTGGCAGTTTTCTTGGTCAGGACAGCTACCTTAAGAATTGATCCTCTCACAGCATGCAGGGCAGATTGTAGAAAAGAAGCAGAAATACATTTAGCCCCTCTTTCACAAGTGAGTAAGCCAGGCATGCTTACCAGCTGTGCTCTGGGGCACACACCTTCTGCCAGCCTTTGTTCCAGCTACTGGGTTTTGCCTGAAAATGTCAATCTGCTTGGAGTTCAGCAGTTCAGCAATGCTTGAAAAAGTTTTTGTGAAAAGAAATCGTGAAAAAGTTTTCTTCTCATGGTGTCATCAATGGAGCAGCTGAAAAACAATGCTGGATGTAGCTGATTTCTAAAAGTTGTGGCTTGAATTTGTCAAAAACCAGGGTGTCAAAGCCAAAGAGCTCAAAGCAATTGGAAATCCACTGGTAAGGGGTTCACAGCAAGCAGGGTAAGAAATCACTGTGTTATTGATCATCTGCCAGAGGACCATGTCATCAACCCCAAATGTTCAAAGGTAAGAATGACATTCATTGAACATCCATTTGCAGTCACAGATAATCCCTTCTTTGTATTTTTAATATGAAACTCTGTATTTGTTGATGCTGGTGTTTTTGGGAATAGACCTTGTCCAGAGAACCGAAGTCAAACTTTTCAGCAGCAAAACCTTACCAGAATTTCTTCATAACTATAAATGGTGAGGAGGCAAAAACTGATCACACATACATAAAGGTGCAGTTCCAATTTATACCCTGAAGTGAGCAAGGAGTTGCTAATGTACTTCTGCACAATAACTGTACAGTCATATATTAAGTTTATAATGTCTTGGAAAATGAGTATGCCCCTTCCACAGGAGAGATCCACAGGCTTGCAAATCCAATAGCTATGTTCTTCTGCCTACTTGTCTCTCCTTGATGTATTCTGCTCTAAATTTAACATAGTCATTAGGTATGATGGAAGCCACAGGACTAAATTCATACAGAACTTATCCTTATACTTCTTTCACACATTTTAGATGCTTTCCCAGGCAGTCTGTTCTGGTGATCTGAAGAGCTTCTGGGCACTGTTTAAATCTCTGCCATGGTTTAATGCTGTGATGGTCTGTCATGTGGAAAGGAGAGTTCCAGCAGTACAGGTTCCACTCTGAGTCATCTTTCTTTTTTTTTTTTTTTGTCAAATTGAGTTCAGCCACACTCCAGTAAAGTCTCACTGACTATTGCAGAGACATTCTCATGGAGACAGAACACCAATACCTTCAAATATCTCTTGTATCATAGTCACATGCTATCATTTCCATCTCTACTTTAAGACCCCTTCCAAGCCAAGCCATTTAATGATTGTATGAGTTTTTCCTATTTGCTTCTGGGGTTTTGTTTGTTTGTTATTTTTTGGTTTGGGTTTGTTTTTTTTTTTTACAACTCTCTTTAGTCCAGTGGCTGTAACTTTGCTTAGTCTAACTTCCTTTGTACTGCTGCATTACTGACACGTTATGCTAACTTAGTATGTTGCCCTGATCTGAGCAAACTCTCTTGGTTAAGATTAGAAAGCCCAATGCAAAACCAACAGTAGGAAAATGCCTGTTGATTCCAGTGCTCTTTTCCTCCTCTCACATGATGCTTTTGACTCACTGATAATCTTCTATTCCTCCAGTAAGCTCCTCCTCAGTTCCTGAAAAGCAGGGCACGTTCTTGTCTCATCACTTTCCTCTCAAGAAAATAATGTTCCATAGAAATGTATGTAGATTCTGAAAGAAATACTATTTCCTACTGTCAATGTTGGCAGCAGATAATGGACCACATGTATTTTTATAAATAAAAAATGTATTTTGAGTTATACTGAGCATAGAAATTCTCACAGCAATATAGACAGCTCATCCTATCCATCTATTTCAATATATACAAGACTCAAACTGAAGACCTATCTTACTGGCTGGTGGCATAGAGCAAAAAAAGTCCCATGGACCTGTACAATTGAAAGCATTGCTGTTTCTCTCAGTTCTATTTTCCAAGAAAACTACAGAGCTAAAACCCTGCAGTCTAATTGTCCCTGAGGATTAGACTTTGTGTTTGGGGCCAGGTGTCTTAGATGAGAGAAGAGTGTTTGAGCTGAGGACCATTCTCACAAAGCATTAACATACCAACCTCCACTTTCTCTCAAAAAGTAGCAAGTAAAAAAATATACAAAATGGATGGTCCATATGCTAGACAAGACTCCTTCACATCCTATTATTGTAGTGACTCTCTTGTTTTTTCTTTTCAGATTGAGTTTTAGACTTCAGAATAAGTAGTCTCTGCCTTCCAAACAACTACAGAAATCAAGGGAAAAAGTCACACCTGGAAGTATGCAATGTAGTGTCAGCTGAGTTAGTGAGGGACACTTTTCTGTGGAAAAATTACGATTTGTTGAAATTGAAAGCTTTTTTCCAGAGAACAAAATAATCTTCTGTCAGATTTTTATTTACTTTGAATTTTCTTGTTTTGAAATTGTCAGAATATACTAGTTTCATTTTTGAAGAGACAATGGTTCAGAAAGACATCTTCTAAATACCAATTTAATTTTAAAACTAGAAGCCCAAATGTGAAATGACATGCTTTACCATTAGCAAAATATAAACTAACATAATTGAAAAGTTTTGCAAATCACAAAACAGTTCAGGATTCCCATTACTTACTTGAATGTTAAAAAAAAAAAATATTACAGGATGAAAAGCCATGTTTCTCTCTCCGCTCTGACATTTGTGGATCCCTCATGAGATGTACTTATGTTCTGGCTGTCCAATGCATTCTGCTGCTGACAGGCTCTGAGGGGTAACCACAGAGCACTCACAGAGCCCTTCTACAAGCAGCACTCTGAAGTTTGTAATAAGTGTGTTACAATGCAGACAGCAAGCCCAGGAAAGTTTCAACTGGGGCTTAATGGGAGGACGGTTTTAGCGAACAGGCCAGGAAGTATTTCTGGAAGGCTGGGAAGCAGGGCAGTGGGGTTAGGAGTATAAGACTACTTTACCGTAGGACTGTAGTATGTGGGTTAAAAATAGCCCTGGATCATCTTATATCCTGTAGTGAGGGAATTCTTGCTTAAAAACAAAAGGTTTTTAAGCAAGCTTTGGTCCAAGGTGTGAGGTATAAGGCTCCTATTGGAAAGGGCCTTTAGGCATCAGTAATGGCTGAGACTGTGGCCAAAATTTGAATTTCTGTATATAATGACTTTCCATATTGCAAAGTAACATGTAATTCTATATTCCAATAGTAATATGTATATTAACATATTTAGTGATGTCTTACAGTCAGACTTGCAGTACCCTTCCATCTCAGATTTAAGCTAGTGTTGGAAGGGAGGGAGCAAGATTTAAATTGCACAGAGACAGAATGCAGTTGAATTTTCCTTAGAGGGACTTTCCTTGGGTGAGGGGTTTATAGGGAACAGGAGAGAAACATGGGAAGTAGTTACTGAAGTGTGATCTTGGTGTAATAGGACTTCCATAGGAGTAATCTTGCTGTGTCTCTTGTGGTGAGTCATTCTCTTCAGCCCCAGAAAGTTGGGAGCTTGCTGCTGAGATTGCACACAAATCTAAAGTGGTGGTCCCAGGAAATGATTGTTATCTTTGCTGTTATCTAGGCCTGTTGAACATGAAAACCATGTGTGGTAAACTGTGCCATCACAGTCTTCATTAGGTAATCATAAATTAAGCTGTTAGCAATGTCTGAACAATGAAGCTTTCTTTGGTGGTTTGTTCATATCATCTTCTATTAATGAACATCTGGCACTCAGGGAATGAAATTAAACCTCTGGCATTCAGGGAATGCCAGTTTACAGGAAATTATCTAACCAGACCTAGATATAACAATATGTCTGCTTCAAATTCCCTGATAATTAAGAGCAAAAAAAGAGAAAACACTTTAACTAACAAAGAACACCTATCTGATTTTAAGAAAGTCATATCACATATAAGTAGAAGCTCTCGAAGTATAATTATAAAACAGTAACTCTGGGATTAGGCACTTGTCTAAATTAATGCAGCACCTAGAAGCAGAGACCTTACAATCATAGAATCAGAATGATTCTATGAAGAGACCCTAAAAATCATCTCGTTCCAATCCCCCTGCCATGGGCACGGACACTCCCACTAGCCCAGGTTGCTCAGTGCCCCATCTAGTCTGGCCTTGGCCCTTTGGAGAGCAGGATGCTTTTGTCTGTGACACTAAGTAACACAGAGATGGGAGCCTATCTGGTGAAACACGGAGTAGAGAAGGGTGAGCCTATCTGCACCCTGCTGCTAATTAAGGTCTCAGCACAGACAGACCCATGCTGTGCTCTGCCTGCTAGACTGAAACAGGGCTTGTAGAGTCTTCCTTGGCCATGAAAGGGCAGAGGCCTCATGTCACAGAAACTTCAACCATCCTTTTTTAACTTGCATTTCAATTAAGAGGTATTCTTAGCTTAACTTCTGCCAAAGATTTTTTTATGTTTTATTTTTATATTTTTTTATATATACTATGCAGCAAAATCCCTATTGCCTTTACAGTAAACAAAACCGTACAAATTTTGTAACTGTGTACTGTCCATGCTAAATGACAGTTTTCATTTAGGTCATGTCCAAGACTAATGGGCACCTTTATACTCATCTTGTCCCAGGAATAAGCATGTTCATTGCATTGCCACATGTAGCTGTGGCTTTCATTGCCAAGGCAACAGAGTTTTTCCTCGCGCTCCCTGTGCAATGGAAGAGTTGTTTTTCCTCTTCTATTACAATTTGGGAAATGGCTACAGTGAAGTCCTGTGACAAAATCAAGAGTGAAAAAATCTCCCAAAACCACAGGCTACAGTGTTCTATCTCCTGTGCCGATTCAATGTCAGTGATACTGAGATCCTCTCCAAGGTCAGAGCACCTTTTCTGCTCCTTGGTAGCTCCTTATGGTTTCAGTTGGAATATGTAGTGTAAGGAGCTGTTTGTTCATATGGTATTGGTGAATTTTACAGACAAATCCTGGGCACACAGAGAACCAAACAATTAAGGAGGTGTGCTGTGTTGACCCTGGCCACCAATGAAGCATCCTCCAAGTTGTTCACTCACTTCCCCCACTAACAGGATAAAGTAGAGAATCAGAAGCGCAAAAGTGATAGAACTCCTGCTTTGAGAGACAGGCAATTTAAAAGGAGAAGAAAACTGTGTGTGCAAGCAGAACAAAACAGGAATTCATGCACTACTTCCCTTTGGCAGACAGGTGTCCAGCCACTTCCTGGAAAACAGGACTTCAGTGGGAATAGTGATTGCTTGGGAAGTCAAAAGCCATAACCAAGAATGTCCTCACTTCCTCCTCATTTGCCCTGAGCTTTTACTGCTGCTCTGCAAACACTACTCAGCAACAACCAAAACACACGTGTGTTATCAACACTCTTTTAGTTACTAAAATCCAAAACACAGCACCATATGGACTGCTGTGAAGAAAATTAACTCCAACCCAGACAGACCCAGTGCAGGAGTAAAGAGAGAAACTTATCAAGCTGTATAGTCTCTCTAAGGGATGGATTGTCTTTTTGTTCTGAAGTTGTAGAGCATCTCATGTAGCAGGATCCTGACTTCTGTGCTGGGTTATTACAAATAAAAAATTAGTACATTCACGCAGATGAGATTTTCACTGATGTTGATCTCAAAAATCTCTTTTTTTGCTTCAGTAGCCTTTAAATATTGCTTTGTAAAAGAAAAAATCAGAGGAGAATTCAGAGATGTGTTGAAATATGATGCTGTGTTTCTGTATGAGATGGAAGCAGTGCAGGGTGAGAATCAGCAGCAGCCTAGAAAATCCATCTGTAAGTGCTGGGCAGCTGGGAGGCTGTCAGGATTCTGCAGCCACCGTAGTTTTGCCATTTGTATTTCCAGCAGAGAGATGAACAGCATGACTTTGAGCTGACAGGGCAAATGCGCAAGAGAAAGGTGGATCTGTGAGGCAGCCCACCTGTCACTTCCTTTTCTGTAGGACATAATGAACTTTACTTCATTGTGTGAAACCTGGAAAAGAAGCTCATCATTTGGAAATCCATGAATCAATGTAAAGTCTGGAGCAGAGTCCAGATGCTTGAGAATAAGAAATACAAGAGATATAGTAAAGTAGCATGAAGTTTACTGCTGTTCAAAAGACCTAACAGTTCAGGGATTTTTTTCCACATAAATTGCATCATTGTTGTCACACCGTATGGTGCCTCATCCTCCTGTTACGGTAATAACTGAGAGGAAGTAGCTTCAAGTGTTAGCTCCATGGCAGGCAGCAACTTAACTAGCCTTGTAGTTTATTTCCAGAGGCAGCACTAATCTTGGAGATGAACAGCATTTGTTTCCAATTCCTTTTTTGCTGTCTGCCTCACACAAAGGATCTGATTGTAGTGTCATTACCAGTAATGATCATGTCTGTACAGTTCTCTCTCATTAAGATACAGGAACACTGCCAAGTAATTGCACTGTAGCACTTTTCTCTTTGTAGTAAAAACCCCAAAATCCAAATCTGGAAAAATATGGATAAAACTAAAGAGAAGTTGAAATGACATGAGGGAAATCCTCATCTAAGTCACTGGTGGATACATGTAGGTCTCAAGGAGTTATTAGAGTGTAGGCCCATCCTCCTTTTCTTTTACCACTCTGTGACTTCCACTGTTACCTGCACCCTTGTCATGGATCGGTTCCCTAAGTAACATGCCCTGGCTGCTCATCTTGAAAACAGCTCTGTCTGGGAAAGATGGATGGTAAAGGGGGGAAGGTCATAATGACAGAAGTATTTGGTCATGTGGAAGGCATCTCTTTTAGGATGAAGTTGCTGTAACTGGTGACAGAAAAATTAGAGACACGAAAACCAAAAGAGAAAGAGGTCTGGGATAGAGGGATGACATGGACAGAAGCACAGCTCCCTCCTGACCCAAGACAAGCTGGTGGACTCAGTGGTCAGTGGATTATGAGGTATGACGTTATGAAGTGTAGATATAGACAGTTTATAAGTTGTTATTTACAGCAGGTGTTAAAGAATGCATCATAATAACAACATAGATCTTTATAAGGACAGATGTGTGTTGTCAGCAATCAGCTGAGCAACACCAGTTGCTCTTATCTTCTTGTTCCAGTTGTGAGTATTTTAGGTTTGATTGTAGAGCTATGGTACAAGGTCTTATCCACAGAAAAAAAAATGAGGACTTAAGGAGTCTTGTTTACATTTATTAAGACTTTATTAATAAAAAAATACAACATTTAGTTAGTCATTTGCATGAAAGGGTGAAGTCAGATAATCTTCCCTTATAAAACTGAGACATTAAAAGAGATTTTAACTTCTAAGACATTTGTATTATATTAAATCTGTATTACATGAAATCTGTTCCATTACCATCTTTCTGGAGGTAGTACATATTGGAATGCCCTTGGAGACACAGGAACTGTCCAGTTTGTTTGCTTTTCCTCCATCACTCTGACCCTGTTGGATTACATGCGTGTTTCCTGGGTGAGTGGTCCTCCATTTTCCTTCTTCGTAGCAGTAGGTGTCCCAGGTGAGCTCTTAGCCTCAAGGCATTCAACTGCTCCATATGTCACCATAGACAACACAAGTACAGACAATAAAATGTAGAGTTTGATGTAAACTTGCAATTTGGTGCTATAACCAAAGGCGATGACAAATCCAAGTGATTCCCAGAGACGGTAATTTGCAAAGGCAGCCTCCTTGTGTTTCTCAAATAAAATGCCATAGAGTCCTGGAAGAAATGAATAAAGGACATGGCTTATGAAGATTAAGCCTGCAACCAAGTATTTTCTGCAAAGGGAATAACTAGATTGCAATGGGGAAGACAGGCACTCCCTCATACATGTCAGAGAAAGGAAAATAGAAGCTTTGTCTTAAAAACTTTTTGTGCCTCTGTGAATTATGATAAGTGAAATAACAGAGCAAATCAGACAAAATAGAGAATATCAGATAAAAGGGAATGAAAACATGAGGAAGGAAGAAAGGATGGGCTCTATTGATATGCCAGGAAGTTTATTTTTCAAAATATCAGCCATGAAAATGAAGGTTCTTGCACTGATGAACAAGTAAGTAAGGAGAAAGAGGAGATGTCCGGAAATGGCTTTTGACATTGTAGGGTCTCCATGTATAACTATTGAGAAGGTCATACCAAGTCCTTGCAGGCTTTCACAGAATAAGCAGTTTTGACTAGGGACAACATGGTCCTCAGGGACCAATTTTCTTCCATACTTCACCAGTTTCAGGAAGAACTTGATTGTACCCTGTATGCACTGTTGACCTATTCTTCGAACTCTTTCACCTGCCTGAGAACATGCAGACTGTGTAAAATGCATGTCCCTAGTTTTCATGAGAACCCAGCCTCAGCGAGCCCCCAGGTGAGGCTCACACATTGTTGCCAGTGGTGGTAATGTCTGGTCTTCATATGTGCCAAGCTGAGAGAAATAAACTTACCCAAAACACTTAGAAAGTTGAGGAAAGTGCTACAACTGGGCTCGAATTTAGTATGCAGGGAAGATTTGCATCTCTGAGATAACCAGGTTTTCAAATTTTCAGCTTCTGGATGGCTTGGCAAATAGGAAATCCTTGATGCATACAGAACCCCTGGGCAGCAACTGGAAAACTTGCTTGACATAGAGACTTAGTTAAACATATCATTCTAATATAGTTGTGTTCACTGGGAAGTTCCCAGTGAGCTCAGTCAGTTCACATCCACAACTGGGAGTCAAGGAGGGATTCCCAGCCTCCAGGTTTGACTAGTGGAGCAGACAGGAAAGGGGAGAGAGCTTGCTTTCCTCTGGGTGCTGAACTAGCATCTGTTGTGACAAAGAAGGGGGCATTTCCTCTGACTCAGCTGTGGTGTTCAGGGAGGGAAGAGAAGAATATCATGAACCTTGACTCTTCTCATCCACTTCTCTAACACCATATCTGTTTGAACTATGTACATTCAGCCAGAGGAGTACAAAGTTCCCTGAAAGTCTGGGTAGACTCAACTATTCCTTCAGTTTTGTTAAACAGGGGGAGACTCCATCTTTATGTACAAACCCACTGAATTCTGACAACTTCAAGAAGACATTTACTGGACTGTTTCAATTTACACACAATGGAAAATCTGGATGAGTGCATCACAAGATGTACTTAGTTCATTAAACTGACTGAGTGGAGCGTAGCATGAATTATATGATAATCCTTCGTAGTTTTGCCTAATAAATGAAAAAGTGCAAGTTGTTCATAAAACTTTCCTGATATGCCCAGTGTTATCTTCTGAAAAGGGATTAGTGAAGAGAGTTTAATATAGGAAGGTTTCTGATGTCATGACAGTTCCGTGTGTTCTTTCATCTGGTACATGTTTTCCCTTGCTATTTTGAAGCCTTCTTTTTCAACCAAACAATGGGAGAATTGAGTGAGGATCTAGTCCAAGGTTCAGCTATAGGAAGGGCTGACTTGGCTGGGAAGTCCTTATTTTCAGGATGCACATGTGGTATTAGCTAGCAGTTACATAGGAGCACAACGGTGGTTTTGCTTCTAACCTAAATATTTGTTCTCATCACAAACACTGTCAAGTGCAGTGTGATGCAAATTGCCTGGCTGAAGCTTCACCGGGACCTGCTGGGCTGGCTTAGTAGAGAGGCTGCTAGATCTACATTTTTACATGGCAATTATCCTGCTTGTTTACCACTGCCCATATTCCTACTCCTTCCCCTGGTAGTAGCAGGCATGCATATATGACAGGACAGTTGGAAATTATTGAAGCCTAGGCTTATAAACTCTTTAGACTCATTCATATTCTTCCTGAAGATGCACATCAGCCTGTAAAGAACTTGATTTTACTGTAGTCTACCTGATAGCTCTGTGCCACACAATTGTTACACCACAAGTGCAATTATTGTCAGTGGGTAAGAACAGCATCTCTGCTCAAGTTAAAAAAGAAAGGTCACTACATGCTCTGAAATGAAGCAGTTTTTGTTGGAAATAAATGAGAGTGTCCACACGTGTTTTTCCTAACAAAAAGATGTTAGGAAGCCTTTATAAGATAAAGTGATTCATCCATCGTGACCCTACATATCCTCTAGGGGGTACTCGAGTATTAGCTACTCACAGCAGCACAAAGTGAGACATCTTCGATTACCACAGAACGCCTTAAGAATGTGGCACAATGCCATTGCATGTATTCACTGATTAATCTACTGAAGCCCTAGCAGCAGTCATGGGAGCTTATCAAAGGAAATACCACAGACCCCAGTCACCAATGCTGTTTTAGAGGTCTTATAGTCTTTGATGCTGGGAATTTCTCATGTGATGCATATCTGAATAAAACTGATGAAGGGGAGAAGACATTTAGTCCCAAGTGGGTACGTCAAATGAAAGATCCTGTTCTGGGATGCAGCATTGTGAGTTAATGTCACTGCACCTCTCTATTAAGGTTTCATGTCATCACTCAGTATTTCACTGTGACAACGTGACAAAGCAAACTTTATAATTTTATATCTGGGAGCTGTGAAACAGTTGAATAAGGTACAGACAAAAAAAAAAAAAAGAAAAAGACATTATTAGAGGAAAAGGAACATTTGGGGGTTTTTCCAAGCTAAAACACTGGTGAAATTTTCACAAGTATCCTTCAGGAATCTGGGAATGGACATGACCTGTTACAGTGCAGTGATACAGCATATATTTTGTCACATAGCTGCAGAGCTCACTCACTATTAAGTAACCATGAAACTGCCTATGCCTCATCTCAGTGTTTGGGAACTACAGCCACTTCCCAGACACCTCCTCTAATACTCTAATACTCTAACAATAGGTCCTCTGTACCTACTCCTTTTTTTCCTAATGAGGGCCTCAGGTACATCTTTGTCAGGTGTGCAGGGAACTTACTGAGGAGATGTCTTTACTGAGGACATCTCAAATGTGTGTAAATCCTTGAAGAGAGGCTACAAAAATGATGGAGCCCAGCTCTTTTCAGTGGTGCCCAAGAAAAAGGGACAAGAGGCAATGGGCACAAACTGAAATACCAGAATTTTCCTCTGAACGTCAGGGAAAACATTTTACTTTGAGGATGAGCACTGGCACAGACTGCCCAGAGAGGGTGTGGAGTCTCCCTCCCTGAAAATAACCAAAAGCTGTCTGGACATGGTCCTAAGTAAGTGGCTATGCCTGGGTGGCCCTGCTTGAGCGATGAGGTTGGACCAGCTGACTTCCAGGGGTTCCTTTCAACCCTAACCCTTCTGTGATTCTGAAAGAAGCCCGTTGTCTGAGGGCAAGACTTTCTGGAAAAGACAGAAGCAGAACAAAGGGCAGGTCCTTTATCCCAGTAGAAGACTAGGATATGGCTCTCAGGAGTGTTGAGAAGAAGCTTAGTGAGCAGTCAGAAAGATTGTGGCTGAAGAAGCAGGAAATGAATGAACAATTTTACTTCAGAGAAAGCAAATCCTCACTGATGTTGTCCTTCCATGAACCTGAGTAACGAGTGCACTGATTTAAAATTTTTCCCTAAGGCGCAAGGCTCTCGGTTAGGATGTGAGATGATGAGAGGGTATCCCTTGATGTAAGTGCAAGCTCTCCTCTAGGGGATATGAGCTGGAGCTTCTGGAGTGGCAGAGAAGGATGCTGGCTGGTTGCTTCCTTGCGTGTAGGGGCAGGGACTCTACATGTGCTTGAAAGGAGAGCACTGTCAGTGCCAGGCAATGGACTGCTGTGTTTTCCCTTTGGCTCTCTCATGACAGTCTCTCATCTAGTGGGTGAAATCATCTAAGCTCCTGAAACAAGCAAAGGGACCAAAGGGAGGGAGGCCAAGACAAATAACTTGATGTGTGCCCAGAGGAGCTAGTTCTGCTCCATGCATATTCCAATGACATCTGCCAAATATAAATTTGAGACAGAGGAAAACAATATTGATGAAATAAGAGGCCAAATATGGGAGCAGATGGAAGACCATTTAACTTTCTTACTGACCCAGGCTATGGCATTGATTTAAAAAGATTATGACTGACAATCATGAGCAGACTTTACTTCAAGTCATCACAGACTATAGCTCTTTCTTGCCCTCTCCAGCACTTGAGAGTCTGGCTTTAGGGTCTGTAAGAGAACTTCCTTTAGTTTTCATTAAGAGATAAGTTTAAACAATCCCTTACAGAAGTCAGTTTGCATCAGCTCATTATCTGAACTGTACATAATCATTAATTGCACTGTTTCAAAAAGCAGAATATAAAAGACTGTAAGGATAAAGCTAATGCATGAGATTTGAAGTCCAATGGTGTACTTTCAATAACAGGCTCCTGAGTCAAAAGTGTAAGAAACGAGGCAAGTATACAGTGATATTTCCCCCCAGAAGTCTTCCTGACTCTGGCAATCAAAGAAGTAGAACACTCTGAATTGGAGATTTTCTCTGGACCACCAGCCCTTAATAGCCCCAAAGAACATTTTCCCCTGAGGTGATATAATTTCAGCTGAAAAACATATTTTTGGCAATGAATTCCATACTTTGATTATGCATTGTGTGAAAAATAGTATTTGGTTTAATTTCTACAAAGGCTTCTGCATGATAACTTTATCTGGTGACACTAGTTCTGTTTTTGAGAGAATCGGTGAATTTCTAATCACCTTCTCCATATTCTTAATGACCTTATAAACTGGTTTCTGTACTTATCACTTGTTCAGGCTAAAGAGCTCTAGCTTGTTAGGCTTCCTTCAAGTGGAAGTCTCACATGACTCAGCTCCTTTTTATTGCCTTCTTATGCCTTATCACACTGGATTATGATTTTTGAAATGGAGTAAATCAGAACTGTATGGATTTACTTGGTTGTATAATGTTTCTTTCTGTAGTTTTCTCCCTCAGTTTTTTTTTCTAGTAACTCCTAAGAGTTAATGTTCTTCTTCTTTTGTTGCTGAGCTTTAAGTTTTTCATCCAGAGTGCTCTCCTTTATTTTAAAAGACAGATTAAATATATCATTCTTCTAAGTTTCTAACTTTCTTTGAAATACTTATACTCCTCTAGAATATTATTCTGAATATCTGTTATCATCTACTGCAGTATTCTTCTTTCTTCATCTTCATCAATTGGTTTAATGTGTATTTTTCTTACTTATTCCCAATGTGCTCTTATTTCTTCTACTTTCCCATGACTCAACACATTTCTTTTAGATGCTGCCTTAATGCCATTATAATTTTTATGCACACATTGTTTCATAGATGCAAACATGTAGATTCTTGTATCTCCAGAGAATACATTTCATTGTCACTGGGACTTACCATTAGTTTGTGTTTGCCAAACAGCATCAGATAGGCCCCAAAGAGCAGGGAATACAAAAAACACAGCAAACTGCTTAGGATGAGGTTTCCACAGCAGTAGCGCTATGATACAGGCGGTGTTCGTAACTGTGGCTGTTGATTTAGAAAGAAAGAAGAGACATATAGATGTAATTATATATAGGACAGATAGTGATAGATAATAATTTTTTTATTCTTCTCCCAACTAGAGCACAAGGCAATCTTAAAATCTTTCTGGTTCATGGAATTTGTACTGAGTTGATATCACATTAAATATAAGAAAATTCAGGCCTTTGAGATCTTCAATTCATAATTCTGAGCAGTCTCCTGAGCTGAGAGATGCTCAGTGCTGACATGGTTGTTAGACCAAAGGACACGAACTGCCACTGAGTAGGAGAAGGGGCTGCTGAAAAACTTGCACTCACCATGTGAGGAACGTGGGAAGGGAGCGCAAACACCCTTCTGCTCTCCTTGCCTAGTCCTTAAACAAGATTTCCATTCAGGCCAGGGGAAACAATTAAGGATATCTAGAGGGTCTGGTGGCTTTTGGTCTTTCTTAAATATGCAAATTTCTTCCCATGGCAAAATGAAAATTACTGTCCCTTACTAGCCCTTAAGTTATTCTAACCTGACACTCTGGCATATGATTTTTTTTTTACTCCCTGCTAGAACAAACAGTAGAAATGACACCAGGCCAACATTTAAAAATTTTCCTGAAATTCTGCTGAAATTTCCAAATTCACCATTCCCTGAGACTCAGATCAACAGTGATTTTCTTTCACTCCATAAAGGTGAGGATTTTTCAGCCCAGTGGAGAAATCCTTCACTGTTATAGTGCAAGTCTCAACATCTGCATTAAGATCATTTATCACTGGTTACATTAGAGCTATAAAGGATCAAGGCTATAGGGCACCTTCTAGTAGATGGTACCCTCAAAAGCAGCGTGAACTTACATCACCAGCAAAGCGATGCAAGGCAAAGACCTCAATTCAGTGCTTAACTGTGAAGTGTGCTGCCTCTCTTCTCATGACTAAAGTTTGTAAAGTTTGCCTCCAGACTGGCTTTGGTTTTAATTGATAGCTGACAGCAAGTTATCCCTCTGTGCATGGGGTGCAAGGGGTGGAGCACTAGTTTTGATTTATTACATGAGGTGATCAGTTATTCAAGAAACCTTCACATACCTAATGCAAATAGAAGTTTTCTACCCGTGAACTGAGAGATCTTTCCGAAGAGCAGAGAGCAGAGGGAATTTACAGCTGCAAAGCAGATCATCACATAGCCAACGTACTGTATTCCTAGGGCACAGGTCACGTATGCCTGGAAGAGAAGAGATAGTGGTGCTACATTTTCTTCCATGGACATGCACAGCTAAGGTTCAAAGGTCTTAGCCTGAGTATTTGGTAAATAGCATGGACAAGATCAAAGGAGCAGAGCTGGAGAGTTTGCTGACAAGTCCCTGGTGTATTGACATAGTTGGTCTTCAGCGGCAATACTCCTAACCCAGGTCCCAGTCAGACTGATGCCATGCAAACAGAGCAATAACAAGCAGAGCAAATCAGAGCACAGCTTGCTATACAAATAAAACTCCTGGAAGTAGCATTAGAAATTTTTTACCATTCCCTTCATAGCCCAAGAGGTGAAAATTGACAGTTGAAACTATGGTCATTACAGAGCAGCTCCCAAGAAATGAAGAGGATCTAACCTATGAGAGCATATGACCAGTGGAGGTGGCCATGGAGTACCCCTTTCAATCCATTACGACATAGCAGCAAGTGTACTCTTCCATCTGCTTCAATGCAAGGTATGAAAGCTTAAGCATCAAAGAAGCAGCTCAGGAAGATTGCCCCCTTTCTTTGTCTTTTTTTTTTTTTTTTCAACAAGTGCATGGAGAACACACCTGCTGTGTGTCTTGGTTTGTAGAGAAACTAAAGGAGCAGAGGCAGTTTTAATCGTTTCAATCCATCAGGGTTTGGACCTGTTGCACTAGCGACTGGTGAGGGCTTTCAGCCAGCCATGTTGAGGACTTGCCCTCTTACCGTAAAGGTTGTCAAAATAAAATATTTGATATGTGTGCTGACTTGCACTTATACAAACTCTAGGGAAACCAGAAGGAAGGAAGACATAAAAGCTTTGCTGGCTTCTGGCTTTTCTCCCAGTTTGTTATTTACAGCAAGCTGAAGAGTCTGAACCTGAAGCTTTCTGCTGTGGCCTCCACTGGTGAGTTAAGCTCTCTACCATGCTCTTTTTGAGACTGTTCCAAGGGACATATTTACTGCTGGCCTCTACTGTTTGAAGATGTCACTCAGAGTTCATTCAAATAGAAGTAAGCAGTAGTTTAGCAATCCACAAATCACTATTGAAAACATATTCATTTAACACATAAATATAGATCAGATGCAATAGTAAGACACAAAGGCACCAAAAAAAGTCAGACAGAAATAGATTTGCATTCTCATCCACACCTTTGTGTAGTCACCAGAAAGAAATCCCTGTTCAAACCCACTGTACATTGTCAGAGGGATTAGAAGACACTGCCTTTTATCTTTAAGATGCTTGAAAGTTGCTAGGAACGTAGACCAAAAGGATGGTGTTTCTAGTTTTTCTTTCTCAGTCTCTGCTTGATCAGATTTGATCTGGTCCAGAAATATAATAATCAGCAACACAGCTAGCACACCACTAGCTGCAAAAAAAAACAAAACAAAAAGTTCATGAAAAACTGAGAAATGCTGGAAGAATGATGGGAAGTTGCTTGCTGCTGTTATTGTTCTGACTTAGTGCTTAGCTCTCTGTGGGATATTTTGGCAGATGTCTCTGATTCCGCTTCAGTGTAAAGGCCATTTCTGTATAAACAAGAAGGCCTGATCTACATTCACATCTTCTGCATACAGCTGCACACCTCACAAATCCCCTCAGCTTAACTGTGACTGTCCTGTTGTGACAGCCGCCGGGCCAGCTGCACCCGCAAAGGGTGATGGCTCACCCTTCGAGGGCAATCCAGGGGCGCGGGGATGGGGAGCTGGCCAGGAACAACTCCCTCGGGAGCTATCAAAAGGCTTTAAATCAACATGAGAGAGGAATATTCACTTCCAGTGCCAAGGTTTTCAAGGCTGGGGGGATCTTCTTTCAAATGCATGGAAAGAAAAATAAACGCTGTCTTGGAACTCAGTATATGCTGTGCTTTTTTTTTTTTTTTTTTTTTTTTTAGCTCAGAACAATGTTTTGAGTATGGAATATGTGCTGTTTTGATGATGATGGTGAGCAACTTTAGCTAACTTGAAAAGTTTATCTAACTTCCTAGCAGAAACTATGAAAGAATTCATAGGATAGTTAATTGTAAAATGGTCGTGCATGTGTCAGTCTGGATTTGTCTCTTGTGTAGTGAATCAATACAATTTTTTTCATGCTACTGAGAAGATAAACTTGTCTCGTAATACACATGATTCACAACTGATTGCTTCATTATGAATGTAGGGCATGATCATGTTTCCTCTCATGCTGACTAGAATTCCATCCATGGAAACAAGTAGGGTTCAGAGTAAGAGGAGAGCCATGCACCTTTTCCCATGCATGCTGCCTGTTTAATATGCCCCTATGTTATGTGCATGGCTATTGTCTCTTCTGTGAACTTTCAATGTCCAAATGCATCAGCAGATTTACAATAAATTGCCTCTTTTTTTTATTGTTTATTATTTTTCTTCCATGTCTCCTAGAATGAAATTGTTTTCTCCAGTGTCCTGGTTCCCCACAGAGGCCGAACCTCTTCATGATATAAATAATTGTTGGTTCTGTCAGGGTGTTTATTAGTACATATGGGCTAATTGCAGGACTTAAATGGGTGAGAGCAGAATATCCACATTTTCAGGAAAAATTTTCCAACAATTATGTCAAATGAATCAAGAGGAATTAGAGGAGATAATGGCAAAGCTTAAGAGTGAAGTATAAAGAGAAGTAGAAACACTCACAGTCCTTGAGAAAACTCAGCAACAAAGACTACAGCAGTATTATCTCCAACCAAGCTGGGCAAAACTTGTATTAAGCCACCAAATAGAGGACACATTTAAAAACATCTGTGGATGAAATATTTAGCTATTTGCTTTCCCTTGAGGTGGGAAAAGACATATCTTTTATTAAGAGTTTAAAAGAAAAATGAAACCCTACTGATGTGGGGTCAGTAGACAGCAGGGTTGCATTCATTTTACATGAGCAAAGCCTAAGGGAGCACTGTATATGTTAGTCATCAAATTTAAATTTAAGCTTGTGAGACAAACCTGCCTTAAGCAGAAAGTCATCAGCTCCAGTACACTCTGGAAAGGAAACGGGGCGATATTCTTTACATTTTCTCACCAATTAGAATGGAGTCTGGGGACATAGGAAGAGTTTTCTGCAATGCCCTTGTCCTGTGAGAGCTGGCTGTGTCTAGATGACATACACTCTATTGGAGCATATAATAAATTCCATGCATCTGTCTCAGTACAGAGAATATATCTATGTTCAGAGACCGCAAAGATATTTTAATGGAGCCAAGGTGGCATATTGCCTTGCCAAATGCTTTCTTTTATCCAGAGGATAACTTGTTTTGAGCTGGATACTTTTTGAAATTTCCTCACTCAACGAATCTTGGTACATCTATTTGTCTTTCCAATTTTTGATGGCGTCATCCTTCCCTGTCTTTGATTCTTTTCTAGCCTTATACAAGGGAGGTCTTCAGGAGCTGTAGTTAGTAAATGGGAGCAAATTAGCAAATGCCAATTTGCCTAGTTCTTCTCTTCAACTTTGCCTTTCACACTAAGGTATTCAAGCATTGCAACTAAGAGTTGACTGCAGTTGTAAAGCGTCAGCAGGGATCTACAAACCTTCCCTCAAATGATTGCTTATTCTGGGAGCTGTGGTTCAGGTCCACCTCTAAATACAGTGTAGTTCTTGTGCTAAAACTTCTTTACATGTGGTAAGACACCAGTCAGTTCTGGTAGGCATCCCCACATGACTAGAAGCTGGTAAGTTCAAATACTGCTATCTGGGCTGCTCTTACCATCTTGGACCTCTACATGCATATAAATTTGCCCTATGCTATCAATAACTAGATCACTATAATGGTCCTGAAAACAGTGAATTTAAAATCATCTCATGCATAACTGGATAAGCTGCTGTAATCCTGTAATTGCAATGTGGGCACACTTTCAAGTGTAGTCTGTAGATGAAAACTGACTTTGAGGAAACAATGGGGTTACCACATTGGGCTCCAGCTTTATTTCAGGTAAAAAGTGTAAAGAATG